>NW_025964334.1:47482918-47791739 GCF_023055435.1 Haliotis rufescens | reverse complement strand
CTGTTATTATGAAACACGTTTATTTTCAAGAAACATCTTAAAAATGTTTAAAACCAAACAATAATAATGGCCTTTTCACATTGCATGTGCGTTAAATATAACTCAAGGAAGCGGTTATAATATAACGTCAGAGACCACACTTACCGATGTTGCAATCGACTGTTGTCTGTATCGTTGGGGGAGGTGGTGTGGGGGCGGCACATACCCACCTGTAGAACCCGAGTCAATGCTGTATTTGTCATGTCCCGGATGTTCCGTGTGTCCTAGGTAGCCCGGATGTCCTTGGTGGCCCACGAGACCCGGATGTCCATGGTGTCCTTGGTGTGCTGGGCCCAAGTATGCGGACTGTTGACTTCCCCTAGGGGCGTATCCCTGCGATGGCGGGGCTGAAATAGAACGCCAACATAAGTCAGCAAAGTTTCCGAATTATGATATTGGACTTTAAAATGGGGGACACAAAACAATGTGAAAGAGCCGACACTAGACGTCAGATGTAGGATGCTATATAGTATACAGCCCTATGGTATAAGGACCGCCTCCGTGGCCTAGAAGAAGGGTGGTGGTTCGATCCCCGGCCGCGTCATACCAAAATACGTTAAAATATGGTACTTGTTGTTACCCTGCCTGGCGCTCGGCATTCAGGGAATAAAACAAGGACAGTTTTATCACGGCGCACCAGTTACATGATGGAAAAAACACGTGACCTTTTTGGTTTTTACCAGTTTCCTGAAACTCACGGGTATGACGCTGACAAACCATGCCATTCGCCACCACTCGCCCCTTTCCGTAACCTGCAAGAAGAATGTTATGTGCGAAAATACGACAAACCAATCAGAATTATTTCAAGTTCTTCGTCAAAGAATTCCTCAGAAATATTTTTTTGATTTTACATGTCTTGGATCTAAAAAAAAGGACACAGTTAAATGTGTCCAATCATACTGTACAATTCTGCATGTCCAGATGTGCTTTAAATTGTATCTGAAATATATATGATATGTGGAGAAATAGATGTGAACTATTACGTAACGAGTTGACAATTGTTTTAGGTATGCCCGTTTGTGCTAAGACGGAACCCGGTCGTAAAAATGGCCACGAGAGGGGCACGAGCCGCTATTCGGCTTGTCCAGGAAAAACGCGAGTTGGTCACGAATGAAACCATGCATCACGTCGAGGCGAAATCTAGGATCGACACCAGGTCCAGCGTATCTCAAGGGCCCTAACCTTGCACATGCATCTAGTTGATGCGCTTTTGACAATATGAGATATCCGTGTCCCCTTGTTTTAAGTAGCCTAATCCTTTGAGAACTATCCACACTCTGAACCCATTATGTCCATTGAATCCCTTTCTAGCCATCGGTACAACAGATATAGTTTCATAATTTGATTTAATCGCTGTCGTCAATTGTTCTTGTATGCGTCTAATTTCGATTTTTTTCATCCAGTCCACTATGCACCAGTGGGTAATCAGGGATTCGAACCTAAGATAAGCGTCTTTCTGGCACGACTAAGGGACGCAACTCTGTCCCTCCTCGACAAGTGTGGTCATATTGGTGTTGTACATGTAGTACCACGTGAAGATCCGGGGTTAGAATTGTTCTGCAGTAACCCATTCTTTTTCTTAAGAGGCGACTAACGGCATCGGGTGGTCAGACTCGCTGAATTGGTTGATGTATGTCCTCTTATCCCATTTGGCGAGGATCGATGCTCATGACGTCATCACTAGATTGTCTGCTCCAGACTCGATTATTTTACAGACCGCCGTCACATAGCTGAATATTGGCGAGTGCGGCGTTGAACGACAAACAAAATATTGTTGTAATATAAATAGCAGCTTTGGTATTAGTGAGTTAGCAATAGCACGGCGGAGAACATCAGAAATGGGCTTCACGCATTTGTACCCATATGGAGTACCTGACTCGGGTCTTCGGTGTTACGAGGTGAGGTGAAAAGGTGTTTAACGTCACGTTCAAGATTATTGCACTTATACAGCGACATGCATGGCCGCGTGTGTGTTGTTGCTCGTACTAGTCCGGCCCGACGCCGATTTTATAGTGCTAGCCCTCTGAGATACTGTGCCGGAGTTTAAACATGAATACCCCACTCAGACATAGTATACTGACTCCTAATCGATCAGTCCCTCTTTTAGCTCCTTATTGCAGAGCGCCAGGCAGGGAAACAAACAAATGCCATCTTTTAGCGTCTTTTCGTATGAACGCGGCCCGGGATCGAACCCCAAACCTTCGCTCTCCGGGCGGACGCTCTACCACGAAGGCTCTCCCTTGGCATCACGATCGAAAGATTTAACCATTAGGTGATTTGTTCATTGACATCATAGTTGTTTGACCTTCATTTGCAGTGTTTCGGCGGACTTTTTTCACGAATCAGCCCAAGTAGTAACATTTTGGACAACGTTTGTATGTTTTGGTCAAATCCCAATTTTCAAGCGCATGGCTTTATTTTGCGCGGCAGGATATACTGTCTACGTTGAATATAACTTGGTTATCCATGCACGTCCATAGTTAAACAATACTGTTTACCTGAACACACCTCACACTTCTAGTAAATCCAGTCAACCGGAACTACAAGTCATGTGTTAGTGTATAGACGAGCGACTTTAACATATGAGTTGCTATCAACATGTTGGGGGGGGGGGGGGGGGAGGGCTGGATAAAGTCCGTTTCTAGGTATAGAGTATAAGAGTATAGAGCTTTTTCACAGGCATTTGTTTCTATCATGTACAATATATGTATACATATATATAGAGGATATTTCTTGTTTCGAATGAAATATCATGTTTCTCTCATCGAGTGGCGGGGAAAAGCAGATAGCGTGGCCTGTCGTGAAAATATCTCCCGACACTCGATGAGAGGAAACATGATATTTCACTCGACACATGAAATTTGCTATTCATTTATACTTTTTGTGTAGTTGTCGACCGGAAAATTTAATTATTTCATTACAAATGCAGGGACTTTGTAATTGCGACTTAAAGGGTATTAAAAATGCAAATCTTAAAAGAACTATAAACAGAAGTAACAAAAGATATTTGGGGTCACGAAAATACCTTTATCATACATTTGGACATAGTTATATACAAAATCAACTGAAACAAATCTACGAGACCGCTGTTGGAAGCGAAAGAATCGCGTTGGTCAAGCTACAAACATGGCGCTTTGGGAACTGAACAGTCTCAATTGACGAGTTAAGTGAGAAATGTACAGTTTATAACGAAACATTTTCAAGAGAATAACAAACGGCAAGAAGCGACATGAAGTCTATAAATGACCATCTGTCATTATTTTGCCTTGTCAATGTAGAACTAACGTAAAGAGGAAGTCAATAGTTTGTGTACGGGCGAGAAACCTACAATAAATAATATAGCATATATAAATCAGCTACTCCATTTTATCAAGCCTATCTTTGATTCATTCAAAGGTTTATAAACCAGCCTTTTGACTCACACTGTAGATTTATGAGGGCGCTGGAGACTAGTCTGTTTACCTATTTAATATATCATATGGTTGTTGTTGTTGTTGTTTTTGTTGTTCTAATAATAATAATCATAATCATAATCATAATTATAATCATTATCATAATCATTAATAAAAAATAATAAAAATAATTAATAAATAAATAAATGAATAAATAATAATAATAATAATAATAATAACAGAGTATATCAAATATCCAAAAGCGAGTCTAGCGGGTTACGTCACCTGTCAGTTAAAGGAGCGCTGTTGTGGTATATGTATCTGAGAACAGAATAACTAACCCCCAGGCCTACACGTGATCTTATATATACCTGTCCCAGATGACAGAGTCTGTCCGACCCAGTGAAATCTGATGATGTCCTAACCAGCAATCCAGAATAATAGCATGTCGAGAATAGCCACCTGGATTACACCACGGACTTGTGAGGTAAAGTCGCAATATAAGCGGCGTGGACCTTCTGTAACTGCGTGTACTATAGTGTATATAGACTCTCCGTCTCGACAACCGGTGTAGTGAGTGGGTATTGCGACGCGGAAAGTGGAAATGAAACACATGTTACAATGTTTTTGTTGATAAGGGAATGGTAATATATAAGGGACGATAGGGGGTTGATGAGGTTGGGGGTGGGGGGGGGGGGGGGGGGGGGGTGGGGTGGGGGGCGCACGGAGTTAGCAACCTTATCACTGTATGTGTGAGGGAGGCGGCATGAATAAATAGTAAACTTTTGAAATTTATTATTAACTGCGTGGTCATTTAATCTAGGGTTGGTCACCCCTCCCCCACACCCAACACAACCCCACCCCTCACACCCAACCCCACCCCTACCCTCAAGAAATCACCAGTCCCTGAATGCAACCGTGTTGTTGTTACCATGTACTGTAATACAATTAAATGACCGATCCCAACTTCTGCGTAATGTATCTAATGTATGCGGGGCGCACGTATCAGGTATTTGTTTGTTACCGAGTGGAATAACCATGTCGTAATTTTCTTCGAAAATGCCGGTGACGTCACACGTCACTGTACATGTTTTTATACAAATTAACAATCAGCTACAATGTTGAAAATATTTTATTTTCTACGTTTGCTAAAGAGAAAAAATAGGTTTGACTAAACAACGCCTTCACGACATTCATGTTTATAATTGGAAAAATGATTATGGGATGATCGCGGCTCAGTGAATGGCATCAAATTTAAGAACATATAGACAGTTTAAACGGCGGACTGGGCAAGCGGTGAAAAGCGCCCAACAATATTTACAGGCCTTTACGGTGTTGTCACTACCCCTACTGTACAGTACACACACCTGTGCACTCAAAAGAAAATCCACTCGTCCGTTGGTAGATGACCAGATGGTGGAAACACAAATACGTACATACACCCGAAACACAAGTGTCAAAACGCGCGGTATCACCCTGGATAGTGACATAGTTCAAAATGTGCCTCTGTTCACCCAGCGGAATGGGTACCTCGATATTTGAGGTGGATGTACCCAACCCCCCCCCCCCCCCCCCCCCCCACCCCCACCCCCCCCCCTCTCTCTCTCTCTCTCTCTCTCTTTCTCTCTCTCTCTCTCTCTCTCTCTCTCTCTCAACGGGGTGTTATAATATCTATATTAAGTACATAGATGTACATTTATTTATTTTATTTTATTCAATAGTCCTTTTCACAAATGTGAATTTTATTATTTGTAATAATACTGACATGAGACATATATGTCAGGTGGTGTATATTGATTGCGTAGACCCGACCCAAGGAGAATTTACACTTATGCCAGCCGCGTCATTTCATAGCCCAGCCTCTAGCTGTTATCTATACACAGGCAAGCGGTACTGGGAAATCTGAGATGTGATATTCAGTTTGACCACACACACATTACCACAGCATCACGCTCCCTGTCGGAATCACTGCCACGTGGTTTGTTGTGTTCAGTGCCAGATTGCTCTGTAAGGCCACACAGTCCATGGCATTGTTGTCCTTATTATTTTCAGCTTCTATATTTTCATCTCTCTAACTTTATAAATCAGTCATTCATAATAAATCTCCCTGTCCACATCTGTCTATCAATCATAAATATCTCTCTGTCCACATCTATCAATCATACATATCTCCCTGTCCAAATCTATCAATCATAAAAATCTATCCCTGTCCACATCTATCTATCAACCATAAATATCTCTCTGTCCAAATCTATCAATCGTACATATCTCTCTCTGTCCACCTTCATCTATCAATCATAAATATCTCTCTCTGTCCAAATCTATCAATCATAAATATCTCTGTCTGTCCACATCTATCTATCAACCATAAATATCTCTCTGTCCAAATCTATCAATCGTACATATCTCTCTGTGTCCATATCCATCTATCAATCATTAATATCTCTCTCTGTCCAAATCTATCAATCATAAATATCTCTCTCTGTCAAAATCTATCAATCATAAATATCTCCCTGCCCACATCTATCTATCAACCATAAATATCTCTCTGTCCACATCTATCTATCAATCATAAATATCTCTCTGTCCACATCCATATATCAATCATAAATATCTCTCTGTCCACATCTATCTATCAACCATAAATATCTCTCTCTGTCCAAATCTATCAATCATCAATATCTCTCTCTGTGTCCACATCTATCAATCATAAATATCTCTCTGTCCACATCTATCTATCAACCATAAATATCTCTCTGTCCACATCTATCTACCAACCATAAATATCTCCCTGTCCAAATCTATGAATCATAAATATCTCTCTGTCCACATCCATGTATCAATCATAAATATCTCCCTGTCCACATCTATCTATCAATCATAAATCTCTCCCTGTCCACATCTAACTGTCAACCATAAATATCTCTCTGTCCACATCTATCTACCAACCATAAATATCTCCCTATCCTAATCTATCAATCATAAATATCTCTGTCTGTCCACATCTATCTATCAACCATAAATATCTCTCTGTCCACATCTATCAATCGTACATATCTCTCTCTGTCCATATCCATCTATCAATCATTAATATCTCTCTCTGTCCAAATCTATCAATCATAAATATCTCTCTCTGTCCAAATCTATCAATCATAAATATCTCCATGTCCACATCTATCTATCAATCATAAATCTCTCTCTGTCCACATCTATCTATCAATCATAAATATCTCTCTGTCCACATCTATCTATCAATCATAAATATCTCTCTGTCCACACCTGTCTATCAATGATAAATATCTCTCTGTCCACATCTGTCTATCAATGATAAATATCTCTCTGTCCACATCTATCTATCAACCATAAATATCTCTCTCTGTCCAAATCTATCAATCATAAATATCTCTCGCTGTGTCCACATCTATCAATCATAAATATCTCCCTGTCCACATCTATCTATCAACCATAAATATCTCTCTGTCCACATCTATCTACCAACCATAAATATCTCTCTGTCCACATCTATCTATCAATCATAAATATCTCTCTGTCCACACCTGTCTATCAATGATAAATATCTCTCTGTCCACATCTGTCTATCAATGATAAATATCTCTTTGTCCACATCTATCTATCAACCATAAATATCTCTCTCTGTCCAAATCTATCAATCATAAATATCTCTCGCTGTGTCCACATCTATCAATCATAAATATCTCCCTGTCCACATCTATCTATCAACCATAAATATCTCCCTGTCCAAATCTAGGAATCATAAATATCTCTCTGTCCACATCCATGTATTAATCATAAATATCTCCCTGTCCACATCTATCTATCAATCATAAATCTCTCCCTGTCCACATCTATCTTTCAACCATAAATACCTCCCTGTCCACATCTATCTATCAATCATAAATCTCTCCCTGTCCACATCTATCTATCAACCATAAATATCTCCCTGTCCACATCTATCTATCAATCATAAATATCTCCCTGTCCACATCTATCTGTCAATCATAGATATATCTCTGTCCACATCTGTCTATCAATCATAAATCTCTCCCTGTCCACATCTATCTATCAACCATAAATATCTCCCTGTCCACATCTATCTATCAATCATAAATCTCTCCCTGTCCACATCTATCTGTCAACCATAAATATCTCCCTGTCCACATCTATCTGTCAATCATTGATATATCTCTGTCCACATCTATCTGTCAATCATAAATACCTCTCTGTCCACATCTGTCTATCAACCATAAATATCTCCCTGTCCACATCTATCTATCAATCATAAATCTCTCCCTGTCCACATCTATCTGTCAACCATAAATATCTCCCTGTCCACATCTATCTATCAATCATAAATATCTCCCTATCCACATCTATCTGTCAATCATAGATATATCTTTCCACATCTGTCTATCAATCATAAATCTCTCCCTGTCCACATCTATCTGTCAATCATAAATACCTACCTGTCCACATCTATCTGTCAATCATAAATACCTCTCTGTCCACATCTATCTATCAACCATAAATATCTCCCTGTCCACATCTATCTATCAATCATAAATCTCTCCCTGTCCACATCTATCTGTCAACCATAAATATCTCCCTGTCCACATCTATCTATCAATCATAAATATCTCCCTGTCCACATCTATCTGTCAATCATAAATACCTCCCTGTCCACATCTATCTGTCAATCATAAATACCTCTCTGTCCACATCTATCTATCAACCATAAATATCTCCCTGTCCACATCTATCTATCAATCATAAATCTCTCCCTGTCCACATCTATCTGTCAACCATAAATATCTCTCTGTCCACATCTATCTATCAATCATAAATATCTCCCTGTCCACATCTATCTGTCAATCATAAATACCTCCCTGTCCACATCTATCTGTCAATCATAAATACCTCTCTGTCCACATCTATCTATCAATCATAAATATCTCTCTGTCCACATCTATCTATCAATCATAAATCTCTCCCTGTCCACATCTATCTGTCAACCATAAATATCTCCCTGTCCACATCTATCTATCAGTCATAAATATCTCCCTGTCCACATCTATCTGTCAATCATAGATATATCTCTGTCCACATCTGTCTATCAATCATAAATCTCTCCCTGTCCACATCTATCTGTCAATCATAAATACCTCCCTGTCCACATCTGTCTATCAATCATAAATCTCTCTCTGTCCACATCTATCAATCATAAATATCTTTCTGTAAACATCTCTTTAATATAATTATCTCTTCCTGTCCACATCTAACTATTTAGATGTATATCGCATCTCTATTTCGCCCTGCCAGTATATGTCATGTACCCAGAGAGACCCCAACTACTCAATGTTCTCCCATGTACTACAGCTAGATTGTCCCTCCGTCTCTCCTGACCTAAAAGGGTTCTTTGTTTTTCTAAATCTAATAAAATGACGTTTCACAACGTTTCTTTGAACAAGCACACCCTGGCCAACAGAGACAAACACCTGACTCCGTCCCAGAGCGTTAAGTAAATATATTTTGCTGGCAATATACACAGCCGGCTGTGCAACCTTCTTATTCATTTTAACGGACTTCTATTAAACACGTTTTAAACCATGCGAACGTATATTTTGACGACTTTCTAATTAACGAAAAGCATTAACTTGAGGTTAAAGTACGGGATATTGGGGTTACTTTTCTCTTTGTTAATGGCTTTGTAAAATAAAAAGGTAAAGAGAAATTAATGTAAGTTATTGCTGCGGCTATTTTCGGTATACGTTGAATTATGATTTGCTAATGGAGACACATCTATCTCTGCACACGTGACCATTTTGACATTAAAACGACTGCGTTATGCAAGGAATTTTATTATGAATATTTCATACAGAAATATTACTCGACTGAAAGGCAGATAATCAAGACATCTTGCATGAGTGTAATTGCATTAGTTATATTTTTGTGTCAATACCGAGTCGAAAAACGTTATTGTTTTACTTGTACCTCAGACAACTTTATGGAGGTGCTCAGGTAATTACAGGGTAAATTTATAGGTAAATTTAGACATCGAAAAAAGCGTAAGACTATCTTACCTATGTTACTTTTGATAAGATATGATACTTTAAATATAACAATAGTCCGTATTTGTTACCCCTTCGTGTTAAACCTACAAAGACGCACTCACCTTGTTGATCTGTCATTCTATCCAGGTATGATGTGACTGCTGTCGGCGTCCCTTCTCGCCCGGCGTTTTTTGGTCACGTGACCGACCTGACAGCGAGCTTATGTTGAGTTGCTGTCTCAAGTTCCGTACACAAACATGTGCAGTGACATGTGTGACGTCACGGCAGTTTCGTGGAAATAACATGTTTATTCCACTCAATAACAACTATACCTGATACGAGCGTTCCAGCATACACTAGGTAAATTACGCAGTATGATATAATTGTATTACAGTACATATATCTCTGATATTTTTAAAAGTATTTTCACAAATTAACTTTGACAAAGTAAATATTGAATTATGAAGTCATTAGGTATAGTACACCTCGTTTATAACGAGCTAATCAGGCGCAGCGGCAATTACTTAATAAACAAATACACGCAAACATAAATGACTTTATTATAGATAAGATCCCCGGGCAATGTACATGTTCATCAATGTCAGCACAACCTTTTCTTCTCTCGTAAATGTCATTGTCAAGTGCTGAAAGGTAATCCCTTACCAGCACACATATTTTTAACCCCCGGCTAAACCGTAATTAAAATCAACTCTTGTTTGGCAATATTGACACCAATTTCTTACCGTAAGTAAACTTATCGGCATAAGGCTGATACCTTTGTATATAAGTGTCAACATTAGTTAATGCTATAAATGCGAGTAGAGCTGGGAGGTATATGACTCACTGGGTATTCAAGGAACTCACAGCTCTCTTCTCTTTTCTTTCAAGACAGGAAGATTGAAACCCTGTTTTTATTTTATGTCTAAACGTCTTATTTTATTGCAATTATTGTCTAGAAAGAGTTAGAGCTGAGTTTGAGTGAGTGAGTGAGTGAGTGAGTGAGTGAGTTGGGTTTAACGCCGCTTTTAAAAGTATTTCAGTTATATCGCGGCGTGTCAGCTTAAAGTGGGAAGAAAGCTCGAGGTGATGCAGGTCTTAGACGTTTACCACTTCGGTGAAACCCACGAGCACGGGCATGGTGTTGACAAACCTAGAAACATAATCGGGGCGAACCGGAATTAGAACCCACAATCATAGGGTTCTGGCATGCCCAAGGGACGCAACTCTGCACAGCGAATCGCGGCGCCGTAGACGACTGGGCCACCCGTGCCCCCGAGTTGGGTTTGAAATAGTACTGAGATTTTGTAGAGGTTATTCCTTGTGTAGAGTGAAATATCAAGTTCTCTCATCGAGTGACGGTGCGTAGACACGAGTTAAAATACCCCCTTCCCTCCGTCACGAGATTTATTATATACTTTAAATTTAAATTTAATTATTTCTTTACAAATGTAAAACCTTGAAACGTAAATCCTCACTACCTCTTCCCCTTAAATCAATCTGGGCAACGCAGATAAACGCATTGACCGTACGATTGCATCCTAAAGTGGGCGAGTAACATCAATCTGTAATGGCAAAAATGTACAGATAATAGTCACCAGTTGTTTTGATGTTTGTGAGAATATTAAAAAAATACCAAACTTAACCCCCCTTGTTCATGAAATGGACTTGTTCGGCATTGTCGGATTGGATTTTGACTGATTGCCATTCGTTCCCGCGACAGACTGGATGACAGAGCAGGAGCAGCGACACCAAGCGGAGGATCCTGGAACCAGTCTAGACTGGATTGCATTAAGAGAGGCATTGTTATTTTAGTACGGGTGATTATTTTTTAAAGTTTGTAAATTTTATTCACATCCTTATAGAGGCTATAAATAATGTTATTTCTCATATAAGGGCTTTATCCTCGTGGTTTATTCTCCCTGCAGTGTTTTATTGCACGATAAACAACTCCCTTTCGTGTGCACTTTTTCAGCGTTACCGGTTGACAGACTGTACTCGCGACAGGCCTAATACAGGAAGGACACGGGTTACAACCCAACAGGAAGACCGCCACATCCATACCATACACCTCCGCAATAGGTTCGTGACGGCGACGTCAGCAGCAGCAACTGCACTGCACATCGTATCAGCCTATCCACAATCACGCGACGTCTTCGTGCTATGAGTATTAGGGCCTATCGTTCATTGCGTGGAATGGGTTTGACACTCAGACATCGACAAAACCGGTTGCGTTGGGAAAGGACTGTTCGACGTTGGCAGCAACGTCTATGGCAGCGTGTACTGTTCACGGACGAAAGTCGATTCTTACTCCACCATCCTGATGAAGAAGAGGCGAGCGATTAGCACCAGCGTCCGTTCTAAAGTACTACCCACGTTGACGAGGTATGGGGGAAGAATTTGCGGTGATCAGAAATCGCGCCTAGTGATCTTAAATGGTCACCTAAATGCACAAAGGCATCGAGGCGAGGTTCTTCAACCGGCGGTTTTACCATTCTTACGTTGACAGCCACAGGGAGACATTCTGCAGCAAGACAATGTCAGGCCACATACTGCTCGAATTGGGGGCACGGGTGGCCCAGTCGTCAAAGGCGCCGCGATTCGCTGTGCAGAGTTGCGTCCCTTGGGCACCCCAGAAACCTATGATTGTGGGTTCAAATCCCGGTTCACCCCGATTATGTTTCTTGGTTTGTCAGCACCATACCCGTGCTCGTGGTAAACGTCTGAGACCTGCATCACTTCGGGCTTTCCTCCCACATTAAGCTGACAGGCCGCGATATAACTGGAATGCTGTTAAAAGCGGCGTTAAACCAAACTCACTCACTCACTTCTGCTCGATTTGTTCAGGATTACCTTGCCAACCACATTGTTCATGTTCTGTCATGGCCGGCATGATGGCCGGATATGAACCCCATTGAACATTTGGGACTACTTTGAGAGATAACTCTGAACACTTTGAGAGACCGTCAACACCATCCAGCTGTAACAAGCTTAAGTTCTTTTGGAAGAAGCCGCAGACTTCCCCATGACGTCTTCAGGGGACTGACGAGACCAGTACGAAGACGTGTAATGGCATGCTTGGACGCACAAGGAGGACACACGCGATATTAGGCTCTTAGGATATTTGGTTTGCTGTTTAAATAATGTGATATTATGAAACATTAAAATTCTAATACACTGGTTTTGATAACTTTTACTGGCATTGAAACTGAGTGGGAGGTTTCTTTTACCCGTCAGTGTATTTTGTTTAGATTTAATTGGCTTGCTTGACACAAAGGACGATGGAGAATTACGGATTTAACTGCCTGAAAAGGTATACATGAAAAAACCTTATAAACTATTACATGCCGCTCCATATAATACCATAATTGTTTTGATACACTTTGAGAAATATCATTTAAGCCTATAAAATGACTCATAATATTCAGATACATGCTGTTAGCATTCAAGTGTGAAGGTAATGTGAAATCTATGGCATATTGTATTAAGATAAAAGATAAATTTCGTGGTTTATGCTGACAGCCTGAAATGTTTATGTACGACAGATATATTTTTCCCGAATTTAATTGCCCATAATTAAGGGTGCATATAACGCACGAGTGCGTATTATACGCGAATAAATAAGTCTGGTGTACATTAATCAATCGCAAGGGGTGCTAATTGGGATTGTTCACTAGCCAATATTTTAGCAAATATCGCCGTGGGCGTTGATTAGAGCGGGGCGCTTATTACTTTCGAATAAGGTAATTATACTTTGCATTTATGTCTCAGAAATGACTGTTGATAAGACGGCCTCACTGAACACTTTGAATAGCGGAAATACCAACTTGAATATAAAACCAATCAACTATCTATTTCCACATTACGGTTACTGAGAACAATATGTCATCCAAAAACTAGAAATTACATAAAGGACATCCGGTAGTATTAACTATTGCTTGGGTGAGGACTTCCACTTTGATGACATCTACTCCGCAAACAGAATAAACGTTGATATAAGCGTTGTTTTTAGGAAAACACTATTGCTTTTTAGGAAGTACGTACTACTCAGCGCTATTGAGCGGTGTTATTTGCTATTTGTTTTGATAACTTGGCCTGGGGGCGGGGGATCAAATAGCTAAATAGGGTCATAAATCAATCAAATTCTTTTTTACGCGGAAATACGTGGATTGTTATAAAAGCACATATTACAAAGTACTGTTAAATTATATTTCAGTAGATAGTGAGAAAATTTCAACATTCCGTCCATATGTATAATTTGAAATGCGACTGGAAAAATCTCAGCTCTCTTTCATGTTTAAAACCCAAAGAGGGAATATTGCTATACCGCGAGAAAGCGATAGAGCGAGAAAGCGATAATGCGATAGAGCGAGAAAGCGATAGAGCGAGAACGCGATAAAGCGATAAAGCGATTGAGCGATAGAGCGAGAAAGCGATAAAGCGATAGAGCGATAAAGCGATAGAGCGAGAAAGCGATAGAGCGAGAAAGCGATAGAGCGAGAAAGCGATAAAGCGATAGAGCGATAGAGCGAGAAAGCGATAAAGCGATAGAGCGATAAAGCGATAGAGCGAGAAAGCGATAAAGCGATAAAGCGATAGAGCGATAGAGCGATAGAGCGAGAAAGCGATAAAGCGATAAAGCGATAGAGCGAGAAAGCGATAGAGCGAGAAAGCGAGAAAGCGATAGAGCGAGAAAGCGATATAGCGAGAAAGCGATAAAGCGATAGAGCGAGAAAGCGATAGAGCGAGAAAGCGATAGAGCGAGAAAGCGATAGAGCGAGAAAGCGATATTTCCCATAATGCCGTACATTAAAACGGTTTTTGCTGATATTTAGTGATCCTGTAATTCTCAACGCTATTTTGCCTCTTAAAATTATATTTTTTAAACATCTTGTAGTAGATAAATATGTTACAAAATACACACGTAATCTTTTCTCGTTTAGCTTGCATATTTTCTTGTAGTGTAATAAATAAGCATGATTCAAAGAATACAGATAGTCACTGTTCATATTTTCATTTTGTTCATAGTATCCCCCCCCATTTCTCCATCAAACTTAAAACTGATAAAAAGGAGATCATATATGTCAGTTTTATTAGCCAGTTTGTATTGTTTGCAACGTCCAATGAATTATTTTGTTCGGTAATTAGATTTGGAATTGAAGCCGAATATGTGCTCGTCCCATTTCGGGATCACAATTATATTCATTAAGTTGCATGTACATTATGCATACATGTACACAGTTATGTTTCCCTTACAAAATACAGATTAATTAGATATATGTCTCTACCTTAAGTCACATATACGACTTTCGAGAGCGTCATTAACCCGTAACCCCATTCCTTGGACAATAGAAATGAAATGCGTTGTAAATATTATTTTTAAACATCTCGTTTCTTATAATGACTTTCGATCAAACTGTCTTCGGGAATTAAATTTAATGCTAAAGTGCTTGTAAAATAAAGTTTAACTTTCCCGCAAGGAGAGACTAGATATCCAATTATAGTATAGGCTCAGGCAGGAATATACATATTCATGTAGCAATTCTCTATCAATTTAAAATGTATGGTTAACAATTGTGCGTTCTGATATGAATTATGTTGTTATCTACTACCTTTTTACACAGACAATGAGTCGGAAACACACACACACACACACACACACACACACACACACACACACACACACACACACACACACACACACACACATACATATGTTGGCAAAACTATACTTAAGATATACATAACATATCACAATGATAGCTGATTTAATATATGTTATAGATAATCATAGTAATTCATTTCATATTGTTATCAACCTTAACTATGTGGCCATACTAATTATGTCTCTCCATGTGTGTAGTTTACACAAGTACACATATCAACTGTGGTAACGCCACAGCGATGGGGGCAGTGGGATAGCCTAGTGGTTAAAGCGTTCGATCGTCAAGCCGAAGACCCAGTTCGATTCCCCACATGGGTACAATGTGTGAAGCCCATTTCTGGTGTTACCCGTGATATAACTGGATTATTGTTAAAAGCGACGTGAAACCATTCTCACTCACTCACAGCGGTGTTTATCAAATTACTATATGCAAGTACATATATTTGTAGATTTGCACAAGACAAGAAACACAATTCAAGTTAAACATACATCAAATGTCAAAAAGAACATTTACGGACAACCTTATGACACACTGTAAATCATATACTACCGAAAACAAGTTATAGAACACCCACAATTATAAGATTGTATTTTTGCAAAACAATCAGCCATGACTAATTAACCATAGTCTTCTTAACTTCTTTTGAAAAGTATATATTTAGATTTTAACCTGATTTATTTAGAGCGTATTGCCATGATCTGCCACGCGCTTTCGGCGTGATGGTCACATGCAACTGAATAGGGCCATAAATAAATCAATTACATTTTACGCAAAAATCGGTGGATTGTTTTAAAATCACCTACGTCTGTACAGTTAAATTATGTTTTAAGTACATAGTGAGAAAAGTTCAACATTACCTCCCAATTGCAGCAGATATCACATGCGGCCCCTGTAATGGTCAAGAGGGGATACTGCTTAACCGCGAGAAAGCGATAAAGCGATAAAGCGATAGAGCGATAAAGCGAAAAAGCGATAAAGCGATAAAGCGATAGAGCGATAAAGCAATAAAGCGATAAAGCGATGTCCCCTCTCGGCCACCATAGAAGTGTTAACCAAAGGAATGATCCCATTATGCAAGAGCGACGATACAGGTGCACGAGTCAGTGTATATATGTCAGTTAAACTATCTTTAAAGCGAATATGACTGTGAATGGTATTTCACTTTATGTGCAACATCAGTGAATATACTATTGCCCAGAATAAACCACAGCCGTAAATATTCTATACTGTTGTCTATAGTGAATATACTGGAGTGTGAGTTGGGTTTAACGCCGCTTTTAACAGTATTCCAGTTATATCACGGCGTGTCAGCTTAATGTGGGAGGAAAGCCCGAAGTGATGCAGGTCTCAGACGTTTACCACTTTGGTGAAACCCACGAGCACGGGTATGGTGCTGACAAACCTAGAAACATAATAGGGGCCAACCGGGATTCGAACCCACAATCATAGGTTTCTGGGGTGCCTAAGGGACGCAACTCTGCACAGCGAACCGCGGCGCCTTAGACGACTCGGCCACACGTGCCCCAGAATATACTAGAGGGTGGGTATACTTTGTCGAATGTGGTATATGCGGTGACGTGCTGTGAATAGACACTGAATTCAAACTTTAGGATGTCCACACTGAGGACGTATTAAGTAACACCAAGGACATATCAAGTAACACCAAGGCAATATTACGTAACACCAAAGACATATTACGTAACACCAAGGACATATTAAGTAACACCAAGGACATATTAAGCAACACCAAGGACATGTTAAGCAACACCAAGGACATATCAAGCAACACCAAGGACATATCAAGTAACACCAAGGACATATTAAGTAACACCGAGGACGTATTAAGCAACACCAAGGACATATTAAGGTGAGGTGAAATTGGGTTTAACGTCGCGTCCAAGATTATTGCACTTATATAGCGACGTGCATGCACGTGTATGTGTGTGTGTGGCTGCTTGTACTAGTCCGGACTGATGCCGATTTATAGTGCTAGCTCACTGAGATACCATGCCGCAGTTTAACATGAATACCCCACTCAGACACAGTATACTGACTCCGAGCCGACCAGTCCTTGTTTTAGCCCCTTAATGCCGAGCGCCAGACAGGGTAACAACAAGTACCATCTTTTAACGTCTTTTGGTAAGACGCGACCCGGCAAGGAAATATTAAGTAACACCAAGGACATATTAAGCAACACCAAGGACATGTTAAGCAACACCAAGGACATATTAAGCAACACCAAGGACATATCAAGTAACACCAAGGACATATTAAGTAACACCGAGGACGTATTAAGCAACACCAAGGACATATTAAGAAACACCAAGGACATATTAAGCAACACCAAGGACGTATTAATTAACACCAAAGTGACTATAAAGGGACCTTAGTTAGGGTGTGTTGATAAATTTAAGTGTTAATATGAGTTAAATGTTTTAATTACAATTGCACAAGACGTGTTTTACTCATTAACACTAACTTCAAAGTCAATACTTGCTAACTTGTGGTAACAAAAAGGACATATTAAGTAACACCAAAGAAATTTAGCTTCATCTAACCCAGAGTTAGAGTGTTTTAATAACAATACAAATTTAAGTGTTAATATAATTTAAGAATTGTAACAACAACTATGGTGGATCATTTTCTACTGATTGAACCAGACCTTTAAAACGTGGTTATAATATAAGTGAGAATAATTTTCTTTTCGAGGCAGAGGTAAAATATTTGTTTTACTATAATACAATGACAGAAAGATTTTATTTATATTTTTATGCAAAATATTGGTAAATATAATCGTTACACCAAGGACAATAAATATCTACTGTTGTTCCTGCATGGGATGATATGACAAAATTATGTTTCTTTGTGATAGAATAATTTACAAAAGAATTGTTAAGTTTTGATGTTTCTTGTTCAGTCACTAAAAGTGAATTTTAAAGTTTTAATTTTGTTTATTCAACAGGACCAAAACAAGTACACATTTTGATAAAGACCCACATTTAAACCTCATACCTCTCTATATACATATATGTTGCTATTGACCACGTGCAATTCATATATATATATGATACATTACCGTAGTCAACAAAATAATCAAACTTAACATTTCTCTCACTAAGACTGAGCTATATCTTTTTACCGTGTACATTCATACCTCTATTCGGAGCAACCACCCTAATAGTTTACTTACCGTATTTGCCGAAATTATTATGTTGTGAAATTTACGACTAAAACTGTACAGATATAAATATTTTCCGTGCCTAATCTAATCGCTCTGCACAGTTACCGTATATACTCTAGGTATGTATTTTAATTACTTAAGTAAATTGTACCAATAGTCATAAATCTTTACTGTAGTTACCCAAATAGGCACGATGTACCACACATAGAATTGTCATGTACATAGTGCCGAACTAGCTCTATGAAAATTGTATAATTAATTAATCTATCTGTACACTAATGCTATTTATTATTACCGTAATCACCCCAGTAAATGTTGAACACTGTGTATGATGATTCTGTGCGCATGTACCGTACATACTCCAATATAACATATATTGCGTTTATTCCCAGACTGAGATTGAAACTGAATTAGAATATTATTATCATCATCGTTGCATGCCATTATTATATAGGAATTAATGTATTTAGAATGAATAAACCCACAGCTCTCTTCTCTCTTGTTTCAAGGCTGCTTCACAATAGCTTATCATCGATATCGATTCCTGACAGTATTTTGAGCAAACAATCAAAGCTGTTATTTTATGAAATGGAAATGATATGACTCTCGTCAAAATTAGTCCCTGTTGTCTGTCCACGTGTTTCCATATGTTTCATAATCCAATTTAGTTCATTTTTCTAGAAATTAAAACTGATATTATATATACCTTAATGACATTACCCATGTCCCTATCACCCCGAAATATCAAATGTTATTAGTTCTGAGAAAACAGACCTAATGGCTGAAGTATTACTTTTGAGATTCTTTTGAGATCATGCATTAGAATTACAAAAAGTATTTTCTCCCATTTATTACTAAGATCTAACCAAACAAAGATAGTAGTATTCATTCACTGGTGCTTGGGATTAAGGGTCCTGCCCATGTGATTAGATGGAATGCGTTGAATGTTTGCTGTAGACATAAAACAGACAAAGGTGATAGAATTTCGGTGCACTTTGGCAACATATTAAAACATTTAGGTATTTTGGATAGGTGAAGTTTTAAGGAAACGTTTAGCTATTGAAGTGGTTTGCACTATAATAATACCCCTGGAGGTCGTGGAGCTTTTGTCCTGGAAAACGTTTAAAAAATAGTGTCAACATTGAAAGCGCAAGTATTCAGTAAATGCATGTGACACGGACAGACAGACAGGCACTTGGTGTAGCCAATGGTCATGACTCGGATGATTGAAATGACATCACGTGAGCGATATACGTAAGAGAACTTCCCCTGTCAAGTGTTCAGAAACTTCCTCTGTGGTGTGCTCTGGAACTTCCTCTGTCATGTTTTTTGGAACTTCCTCTGTCATGTGTTCCCGAACTTCCCCTGTCATGTGCTCTGGAACTTCCTCTGTCATGTTTTTTGGAACTTCCTCTGTCATGTGTTCTGGAACTTCCCCTGTCATGTGTTCTGGAACTTCCTCTGTCATGTGTTCTGGAACTTCCTCTGTCATGTGTTCTGGAACTTCCTCTGTCATGTGTTTTGGAACTTCCTCTGTCATGTGTTCTGGAACTTCCCCTGCCATGTGTTCTGGAACTTCCTCTGTCATGTGTTCTGGAACTTCCCCTGTCATGTTTTCTGGCACTTCCTCTGTCATGTGTTTTGGAACTTCCTCTGTCATGTGTTCTGGAACTTCATCTGTCGTGTGTTCTGGATCTTCCTCTGTCATGTGTTCTGAAACTTCCTCTGTCATGTGTTCTGAAACTTCCTCTGTCATGTGTTCTGGAACTTCCCCTGTCATGTGTTCTGGAACTTCTCCTGCCATGTGTTCTGGAACTTCATCTGTCATATGTTCTGGAATTTCCTGTCATGTGTTCTGGAACTTCCTCTGTCATGTGTTTTGGAACTTGCTCTGTCATGTGTTCTGGAACTTCCCCTGTCATTTGTTCTGGAACTTCCTCTGTCATGTGTTCTGGAACTTCCCCTGTCATTTGTTCTGGAACTTCCTCTGTCATGTGTTCTGGAACTTCCCCTGTCATGTGTTCTGAAACTTCCTCTGTCATGTGTTCTGGAAAATTCCTCTGTCGTGTGTTCTGGATCTTCCCCTGTCATGTGTTCTGAAACTTCCTCTGTCATGTGTTTTTGAACTTCCCCTGTCATGTGTTCTGGAACTTCCTCTGTCATGTTCTGGAACTTCCTCTGTCATGTGTTCTGAAACTTCCTCTGTCATGTGTTTTGGAACTTTCACTGTCATGTGTTCTGGAACTTCCTCAGTCGTGTGTTCTGGAACTTCCTCTGTCGTTTGTTCCGGAACTTCCCCTGTCATGTGTTCTGGAACTTCCTCTGTCATGTGTTCTGGAACTTCCTCTGTCAACACATTGAAGGCAGCTACATGTATGTGGTGTGTTAAGATTCAACTAAAGGATATAAAATATCATGATGAATTCATTAACATGTCATCTCCAACTAGGCCCAGTCGTCTAAGGCGCCGCGATTCGCTGTGCAGAGTTGTGTCTATTTGGCACGCCAGAAACCTATGATTGTGGGTTCGAATCCCGGTTCGCCCCGATTATGTTTCTAGGTTTGTCAGCACCATACCCGTGCTCGTGGATTTCACCGAAGTGGTAAACGTTTGAGACCTGCATCACTTCGGGCTTTCCTCCCACATTAAGCTGACACGCCGTGATATAACTGGAATACTGTTAAAAGCGGCGTTAAACCTAACACACTCCCTCACTCATCTCCGACTAACGGGATCGGGTGTTAAGAATCGCTGACTTGGTTGATGCATGTCATCCTATCTCAATTGCGTAGATCGATGCTCACGATATCAATCACTGGTCCAGACTCGATAATCTACAAACAAACAAACAAACAAAACATCTGCCAGGATATAGTTTTCTTTTAACATGAAACATATATTTTAAACTTAAAAAACCCCACATTTACTGTTATTTTGAAGAAACCCTCATTCTCTTTTATATTACCGCGTGGAATAAATAAGAGTTTTGCTGTTTCCCTTGTCCCGGAATAACACGAGTTGGTCACGAATGTTTTTTTGTGTGTTGCCCCTACCCCCACCCCCACCCCACCACCACCCTCCAGTCAATGCGCCTGTAAAATCACAGCTTAGACCAACGAGAAAAGATTTCGTGTTCCAGCAGGTTACATCCCATTAGTAAGACATCCCATTAGTGAGACACCCATTGTAAGACAGTGGAGTAGGTGGGGTTAAGTCAACAAACACACCCAGACTAACCACTGAACAATGGTCACAGCCCATGATTAGCGGATTAATTAATAAGAGTAGGCCAGTAATTCTGTTTGAATATTCTCAGGAAATAAATGAGTTAGGAGCTAGTAGGTGCAGCTCCACCAGCAAGAAAGCGTGTGTACAAGGAGATTGACAATCGACTTTCCAGACTGAAGGATCAGCTATCCCAGGGTGTCAAGACACCACTCCAGTTCTTGGATGCTGTTGGCAAACTTCTGAAGATGGACTCAGGTTGTGTCAGTGTGACAACCTCGATGTGAACTGTGATGTGAACTGTGATATTAACTTTAACTGAACTCTAAGTGGCGAATATGTTAAAACAATAGATTTAAGGGATGGATGAATTAAAATGTTGAATGAAATAAAGTAAAAGAGGGTATCAAGCATCTTGAGTCATTTCTTTTGTCTATAATAAGACAAGTCCATTTTCATGATAGGGGTTAATTACCTGATTAACATGTGCAACCAGGTATGACATTGTTGTTTTAAGGTGTCTCACAACTGGGCTGTCTTACTAATGGAAGGAGACCTTCCGGCCTATTCAGCTGATATTACTATTTGACGGACGCCGTCAATTGTGTAAGTCCAGGTGAATACCCCTGTCTCACCTTACACCTATTCCCAACGCCACAAGCACCCAGTGTAACACCCCACCCCAGAGTATGTATGTATGTATGTATGAATGACATATTTGTTATGTAACATTATCAGCTTATTTCGAGAAACATTTTCCCATTTTACTGTATTTATAGAAACAATCGATATTCTAGCATTATCATATTTTACCATTGAGTTATACGATCTGCCAATCGATAATTTTAATGCATCTATATTTCGATAAATCTTTGCGTATGCTGCACGCAGTGAAAACTACACCAGTAAAATTGCACCCTATGAATCATGCAAAATCTACGTGATCTCTTTGATTAAATCGATCGGCTGCTAAATGATAACTGTGTTTATCTTGTTGTGAGGCAATAAAATAACACGCAAAATGTAATCTAGTTTAAAGTCAGGATGAGTCGCTTTTAGCAATATTCCAGCAATATCACGGCGGAGGACATCTGAAATGAGTATCACACTTGGTACCCATGTCGGGAATCGAACCAGAGCCTTTATCGTGACGAGCGAACGCTTTATCCACTAGAGTACTCCATCGCCCGATCTAATTATAGCGTTAACCCATGCAAAGCAACGTCAAAATCAATCTCAAGTCAATATATTCTGTCTGGAGTTTTGATTTCGTAGTCATATTAATGTCCCTGATTCAAATTACAGTGAACCACCGTTTGTCCAGAAACCCCTCAAACATCGGACAATGATGGCTTGACACGCCTACAATACAAACAAATTTCTCCGTACATTAGATTTATACATCCGGAAATTTCGTTGTTTTTCTGGTAACGGCACCGTCTCAATCCCTGTACTCACATCCTCACTCACTCCCTCACTCACTGGAAGCTATTCAACCATTACCCCATCAGCTCTGACTGTTGATACGGATCATATATTTAGCTGCGGTTCCAACGGTTCTTGTTGTCCAATAGTCTGAGGCGCCGGAATTTGTTGTGTAGAGGTGTGTCCCTTAACCGCGCTAGGATCCAATGTTCGTGGGTTCCCATGAACAATTCACCTATGACCTTAGGCTCAAAGAAGACCGAACTGTAAAAGGTCTACAGTCAAGGTAGCTTGATGCTATCATCCAGCACCAGTCTCGCACGCAACTATGTAACCGAAACCTACTTAATACTCATTCAGTCATGTTCTTGATTAACACCCTCTCTTCTGTCGCCATAACACGGACATGAAGCAATATTTATTGCCATAGTTTTCTTACTTGTGATTCTTTGATCGCATTGAAAGTTGGAGCGTGAAATTGTTACTTTCTAAATGCTGTGTTTTCTCATCCGCTAGAGTCCCGGTGATACTTCAAAGATGGCCTGGTTCATATGGCCCGGGTCACCATGACAATATTCCTGTTCGGACGATGTTCACGGTTTAATAATGATTCCTATCAACACCTTTATAATAAACACTAGAAAATACCGATTGGTTTGGAATAGCCGCTGGTGTAAGTTGCTGTTAAAATAGATGCAGGTAAGGACAAATATTTTTCCAAGGTTCTCAGTACATATTGACACCATTCTACCATCTTTCTTTTTTAGCAAACTAAAGATTTATACATTTACTACAAATTGTAGATGTTTGTTGCGTAACAGAGTAAACAGTTCTGTGTTGGTTAAACACAAAAAGTGTGGAAATGCATCATTCACAATCAATATTGCTGTGATAACACACCTATTCCTGTCTGTGAAGGTTCATCAAGTGTTTCTTCCAATACACTATGCCCCTGCCTGCGACATTTCATCGTGTGTTGTCTGTGACGTTTTATCTTGAGTTGTCTTTCCTGTTTTGTCTTGTGTTGTCTGTGACGTTGCATCGGATGTTGTCTGTGTTGTTTTGTCTGTGACGTTTTATCTTGTGTTGTCTGTATTGTTTTGTCTGGTGTTGTCTGTGACGTTGCATCGGGTGTTGTCTGTGTTGTTTTGTCTGTGACGTTTTATCTTGTGCTGTCTGTATTGTTTTGTCTGGTGTTGTCTGTGACGTTGCATCGGGTGTTATCTGTGTTGTTTTGTCTGGTGTTGTCTGTGACGTTGCATCGGGTGTTGTCTGTGTTGTTTTGTCTGTGACGTTTTATCTTGTGCTGTCTGTATTGTTTTGTCTGGTGTTGTCTGTGACGTTGCATCGGGTGTTATCTGTGTTGTTTTGTCTTGTGTTGTCTGTGACGTTGCATCGGGTGTTGTCTGTGTTGTTTTGTCTGTGATGTTTAATCGGATGTTGTCTGCGTTTAACCTGTGTTGTCTGCAGGTTTGTCTGTTTGTCAGGTGTCATCTGTAAACTTTTATCAGTTGTTGTCTGTTGTGTCTGTGATGTTTTATCGGATGTATATTGGGTGTTGTCTGTAATGGTTTATCGTTCGTCGTCTGCGTTGTTTTGTTTGTGACGTTTATCTTGTGGTGTCTGTATTGTTTTGTCAGGTGTCATCTGTGAAGTTTTTTCGCTTGTCTGCGTTGTTTTGTCTGTGACGTTTTATCTTGTGTTGTCTGTAATGTTTTAGCAGGTGTTATCCGTGTTTCATCGGTTGTTGTCTGTGTTGTTTTGTCTTTGGCATTTAATCGGTTGTTGTCTGTGTTATATTGTCTTTGAAGTTTTATCGGTTGTCTGCGTTGTTTTGTCTGGTGTTGTCTGTAACGTTTTATCGGTTATTTCCAGTGTCGTTTTGTCCGTGACATGTTATCAGTTGTTTTCAGTGTTGTTTTGTCTGTTGTTTTGTGTCATCCGTGACGTTGTATCACATATTATCTGCAACACTCTCGTTAACCGATGATGTATCTGGTGTTGATTGTGATGGTTTATTGTTTGTTGATTGGAATGTTTAATTTGTGTGACACAAGTGACACGAAAGAATCCAGTCCCCAGGTCACAGCATCAATCTAAGCAGGTCGCCTCTTACGACAAGCATTGTTGTCATGAGGTCTTCTCAACACCTGGTTCACGATGGGGTTTAAATACTAGAGTGAGCTATTACCATTTCGCACATTACCACGTGTTCATGCAGATGCGATGTAAACTAACTAACTAACTCACTCACAGTAATGCACTTACCTTCATCCATGCTCCTAAAGACCAAGTTTAAAGCGAGTATAAACATGAATTCATGTTTTTCTTACGTCTGTCTCACTTCGGGCTTTCCTCCTATATCACACACACAGTTGATATATCTTATATTACCTCACTCACTCACTCACTCACTCACTCACTCACTCACTCACTCACTCACTCACCCACTCACTCACTCACTCACTCACTCTCTTGTTACGTAAAGGGTTAAGTCGTATTCCATCTAGCCGGAAAAAAAAGAATTATGAATCATTTGTTATAATTTTACTTGAATTACAAAATAAGTGTTTCCAGTCAAGGTTGTGATGCAAGAACCATGTTGTGTCACAGATTCAGTATTTTCTTCACGTTGAAATCGATGATGGAATACATGGAGAAACTAGCTCCAGCTAGCAGCATGTGTTACAAAAGCATCGACTTGACCCATTGTGCCAGTAAAAGTTCATATTCTCAGTTGTGAAATTAAAACAGAGTATTAACCAAATATACTTGTAAGAGATTAAAGAAAAGTATTGACCCATGTGGCTAGAGTAGCTGTAAAGTATGGGCTTCGTGTGCCCTACAATAGGACCTACTTCCCCCTCTTGTGGATATTAACATCACAATGGCCGACACTTCAATGCATATTTTACGCATGGACATATTTCTACATTGTTTTCCATGAGAATGCTGTGTTTGGGGAATTTAAACCTACTAAGCGCTTCGGCAAACATATTTTCCATCTATCAAATCTGTCACAATTGCTGAGAGCGGGGAGATTGATCCCCGTTAGGGGTCGCTGGGATAAACCCAACTCAATGCGTTATACATTACCGTCAATACTTCATTGATTATTCCATACGTTATTGACACATAAGACCGAGTTTTCATATATGTTTTTTCTTCAACGCGCCTTAAACCGAAGAAAGAAATGTAGGGCCCATGACCATGTGCAATAGCTACTGTTGCTGTTGTCTTGATGAACTTTGTCTTTCAAGGCCTAATGGTGGCATTTGTCTAAAACGCTGCTGCCAAGTCGAGCCGTTGATTGTTCAAATCCCAGTTCGCTTTGAAAATTAAATACGTGAATATCCAACAACAACCTTCAATATTATCTTCGAGCAGCGTCATTTTGAGACGTCTAAAGGTGAGCTGAAATGAGGTTTAAAGTCGCGTTTAAGATTATTTCACTTAAAGCGATGTGCATGCATGTGTCTGTCAGATTGTACCAGTCCTGACTACATCTTCTACAACTGTCTACAGAAAACCAGTTTCCACCATTTGCCGAACTATGGTGGAATTTCCAGGCTCGCTCGTAGCGCCACTAATGGCTATTACGAGTTATGCCCCTTCTTTGTTCCTTCTATTGACCAATCACATTCCATCTCTCATATCACTTGCATTTGCTTCAGACAAAACGGCGGCGCCCAGTCAAAACGATCTGCTCGATAATAAATATCTATATCGTAATAAACGGGTCTTACCTTGCATCAAAGTGCATCAAATCGCGTGAGCACCTTGATTAAAAGCGTGAAAGAACTTAATCTAAAACATATCTGTCTACGCTCAGTTGGCGGTACACAAACTTACAAATCCTGAAGTTCGATCGAAATCTGGATGTTGAAATCCACGTTGTTTACGAACCGGATGTCTAGTTCGTAGCCTGATTTTGATTGGACGATTAGACGATGTGACTCCAGAATTCCATACTAGTCCGGCAAGGGTGGAAACTGGACTTTTACAGTCAGGTAACTCCCTTGCCTCGGGAAGATGGGTTTAACGACGATTTGAACAGTATTTCAATTGTTTGACGGCGTGTCAGCTCGATGTGGGAGAAAAGCCCGAAGTGATGCAGATTAAAACATTTTGAAATTTTCAAGTGGACACATAATAAGTGAGAATATAGGACTCGAGCCACGAGCAAAGGTTTCCGGTACGCCTATGGGGCGCAACGCTGCACAATGTAATGAGGAGGATTCAACGATTTGGACATCGATGTCGCGTTCTGCTTAATATCACTTAAGGAAAGGAACACGATGACCATAATGCCTAAAGTCATTACGGCAAAGGCTCTCTCACCATTTGATAACTTTAATGCGTTTCGTTTGTGGAGAGGTGGTTCTTAGTTACCTCAGATATAGCTTACAAACAGCTAAATGCAATACATGCAAGTAACATGGGATCTGGGATTCGAACCCACGATCTTAGGATTCTGGTCCGCCTAAGGGACGCAATTTTTACTCGTATTACGGCGCGTATAATGACTGGGCCAACCGTTCCCCTTCATCAATTTTAAAAGAAGACCATGATAAGGCGAATTTCAGACAGGAACCCTTGACTGGCAGCGAGTAGACAGTAGATAGTGGTAGAACCAGGGCGAGCGTGGTGAACAGTGATTTCGTTCATGTGATAACCTATTGGTAACTGGGGATGTTTTGATTTATATTTTTTACGCTGAGAGAGCGGGGAGATTGATCCCCGTCAGGGCTCGTTGGAACAAATCAATCTCAATGCGTTTTACATTACCGTCAATACTTCATTGATTATTCCGAATTTCAGACAGGAACCATTGACCAGTGGATACTGGCAGCGAGTAGACAGTAGATAATGGTAGAACCAGGGCGAGCGTGGTCCTCTGAGCGGTGATTTCGTTCATGTGATAACCTATTGGTAACTGGGGATGTTGATTTTCAAATAACAACGAACTTGGTCGCACTTTACAAAATTACTTAGGATTTGTGAGTTACAACTGGTGATAACCCATGCATAACAATTCTGTAAGGAAGGTGTGTTTGATTGTCACTTTAATAATGGACACCTACAAGGTTAAAAATGACGTATTTTTTTAAAACGTTATCATTAGCTTTGGACGATGTTTTGTGTATGAATTAATTCCCAGCGTTCGATATCAATCATATATCGATTCTTGCTACATGTGCTGTGCCAGTTTCATGATAGATATGGTGATTGGATATTCAGTCACATTTCAGGCACACTCAGCATAGAGAACAACAAGTCCATGATCCACTGGAGAAAGTGAAAGTCAGTTTCGACTTCACCATGAGTAGAAAACAAATTTATCAAATATTGGTAAGCACGAAAACCCTTATTTAAAATCATAGGGTGCTCCAAGATGAGCTAATAAGTTCATTATCGGTCAAGATTCGTATCTGAGCTCAATATCATCCGTTCATTATCCATAAAAGGTTTGAAAGTAAGCAATCATTTCCATACCAGGAACATGTATTGTGATTATTTGACTGCATCAGTGACGTAAAACAGAGGCTATTGTAAACGCCAATACAGATTATATATTGTGTGTGTGTGCTGGGTTTATATCGATAAAAATTCAGGCTCACAGATTTATATTAAAAGATATCTGGTTTTGTAGCAGACAAAAGCAGTAACTGAAAATATATCTAATTTCGATACAACCACCCACCCCTCCCTAACTGTTGTCCTTTTGTGTCATTTCAAATGCATGTCGGAATTGTCGTTTTGTAGTTGTCTGTCAGCTTTAAACAGAACATGTATTGAGTTATCTCGCGACGTGTCAGCTTGATAAAAGAGAGTCAAACACTTTTGTGATGCAGTTCTTAGACGTTTACCACTTCATTGCAAGAATGGAAAGCAGGAATTGTGCTGACAACTAAATATCATGAACCAGTTTCAGAAACCATATACTAGTTGCATTCGAACTTTATAACAGAATGCCGATCACTTTATAACTACAGTAAACTACGGTTATAACGAACACGCTTATAACGAACTGACCGATATAACGAACTTACTTGTTAGCCCCGGCCATGTGTTGCATATATGCTTATAACGAACTACGGTTATTACGAACTAAAATGGGTGGTCCCTTTGAGTTCGTTATAACCGTAGTTTACTGTAGATCACTCATTAAGAATACAAATTATCAACCGCTCTGCCTTATTTGGTTTCAAAAGTAGGTAACTCCAGTCTAAGTTTGATCTTTAGATTCTTTCTGCAGTAAATTTATAAACCAAAAGGTCTCATAGGTTTAGCTCAACTTCAAAGAGAATTGATACCACTTCAAGTCTGAAAAGTTTATTATTAATATTAGCGGACAAAAGTAACCGTGCTTCATGTTGTTATCAAATACAAGAGAGGACAGCGCGACAAACCCTAAAAGAGAGGTTGTGAAACATTCAATTAACAATGAGTGAGTGAGTGAGTATGGTTTTACGCCGCTTTTAGCAATATCACGGCGGGGGACACCAGAAATGGGCTTCACATATTGTACCCATGTCGGGAATCGAACCCGGGTCTTCGGCGTGACGAGCGAACGCTTTAACCACGAGGCTAGCCGACCTCCCCCAATTAACAATGTCATTACGGATGTGACCACCTCTGAGTTAATTCAGACAAGGCAGCGGCGGCGCATTGAAGACACCAGATGGTAGAAAACAGCGAGGGGGATGTTGTTCCAAATATCAACCAAAGATTGGCCCAGCTGAGCTAGAGTTACCGGCTGGTTCTGGTCCCGTCGTATGCGTCGGCACATCTCATCCCAAACATTCGTTAGTCTTGAAAAACAGCCTGCCGTGGCAGTACAGCAATGACTTCATGAATATGTATTGAACATGTTGAAAGACACATTAATTAATTTCAGAACAAATTCATTTTTAATGAACTTTACATGAAGCACAGTTTCTCTGTCGACATTGTCATTGATAGATTGTGGAAGGAAAGTAAAACCCATTATAGCTACCATCACGTGACATATCCAAAAGCTATGAGTTCGTGCGTCTTGTGTCTAGTGTCTTGTGTCTTGTCTTGTGTCTAGTGTCTTGTGTCTAGTGTCTTGTGTCTTGTGTCTTGTGTCTAGTGTCTTGTGTCTAGTGTCTTGTGTCTTGTGTCTAGTGTCTTGTGTCTAGTGTCTTGTGTCTTGTGTCTAGTGTCTTGTGTCTAGTGTCTTGTGTCTTGTGTCTAGTGTCTTGTGTCTTGTGTCTAGTGTCTTGTGTCTAGTGTCTTGTGTCTAGTGTCTTGTGTCTTGTGTCTAGTGTCTTGTGTCTAGTGTCTTGTGTCTAGTGTCTTGTGTCTAGTGTCTTGTGTCTTGTGTCTAGTGTCTTGTGTCTAGTGTCTTGTGTCTAGTGTCTTGTGTCTAGTGTCTTGTGTCTTGTGTCTAGTGTCTTGTGTCTAGTGTCTTGTGTCTTGTGTCTTGTGTCTAGTGTCTTGTGTCTAGTGTCTTGTGTCTAGTGTCTTGTGTCTTGTGTCTAGTGTCTTGTGTCTAGTGTCTTGTGTCTAGTGTCTTGTGTCTAGTGTCTTGTGTCTAGTGTCTTGTGTCTTGTGTCTTGTGTCTAGTGTCTTGTGTCTTGTGTCTAGTGTCTTGTGTCTAGTGTCTAGTGTCTTGTGTCTTGTGTCTAGTGTCTTGTGTCTTGTGTCTAGTGTCTTGTGTCTAGTGTCTTGTGTCTTGTCTTGGGGAGACACATTTTGGAAATATGGCGATGTTTCCATAGATAGGTTCAGAGGAAATAATTGGGGATGACAGGGATACAACCCATGTTCAATCCAATACAGTTGTCGAAATACGTACGTGACCAATGTCTGAAGTCGAAGAAAGGTGGATGTTCCTTGCAAAGCAGTTCCCGAGTATGGATAAAGCTATGCATTTTAGTAAGTCTTTTTTTAATTACATGCCCTTTGTGCAAATTATATCATGAAACATTTGGGAATATTATGACTCAATAACCTACATACGCACAAACATTTAGAAGGAACACGATAAATGAATAAATAAATACATAATACGCTCTATTTGAAACCCAATAACCCACTACAAACAGTACAGCCATACAAATCAGAACCCCTGAGAGTTATTGCAATTGTGTGTCAAAGCAGATCGATGCGCCACCGGTATCGTCCAATTTACCGCAGCTTTCCATATTGTGTACATCGACTGGAGAGCGTAGATGTTGCGTGACAACGTCCACCTGCTGAGTGAAAATAACTTTTAGAAAAACAAAGTTAATTACTCACCGGAACGTCTTCAACTCAAACATGCACCTGGAATTTTCCATTTTACAATTGGAATAAGAAGTCAATCAACAAGGCGAAACAAAGGAGTTATTGAAACTGAATTCTATGCTCGTGGCAAGTATTGAAGGTTGAAACTGTTTTTCATTTTCTTAATTGCATACAAGGAAACTCCGTAGCGGCACATGACAATGAGGAAACTCAGGATTTCAGATGTATGAAAACTTGTTTCTTTTACAAAACCATAGTCCAGTGGGATAAAACAGGATCTCTGATGGAGAATCGTCGCTGTGGAAGATGAAGTTCTTGTGGTTAAGCGTGTTCACTCTTTTTATTAGCAGTAGTTTCGAGGAAGATGGTAAACGGTTTAAACTATACAAGAGACAATGGGATCTTGACGGGAAGACAGTACAGAATGAGGTCACAGTGGGATTTACGTCAGTGATGTCAAAACGTCATTGTGCATCATTGTGTACGACAAACAGTGTCTGCATCTCCTTCTTCTTCAACACCGAGAGTCATGCCTGTAAACTGGTCGACAAACAGATCAACAGCTCGGATACCCTGGTTGACGAGATTCATTCACTGTATTATGGTAAGTATTGGGTATGACATTATAAAGGGGGCAAGGCTAAAATTATTGGTTTCATGCCAAAGTGTAGATCTAGGTCCTACAATTAGTCCTACCGTTAGACATTCGTGCCTTTTTGATCCAGATAGTATGTTTTATGTAAGAATTTTATTATTATTAGCGTTTAGGGAGGTACATGTGTATAAACGTAAAATCAGGTATGCACATTGTGTAAATTGGAAACATTTGCAATTTAATTATTCTACCATCGAAAAAACTCGATTCAGATTAGTCAATCAGTGGTTTCAAATCATATTAACAACGTCTGATTGAAACAGCTGATTTGACGGTGCATCAATGCGAAAAGCAGTGTTGTACTTCTTTCTAGATCATTGTCCGTAAGGGGCGGTCGGGTAGCCTCGTGGTTAAAGCGTTCGCTAGTCACGCCGAAGACCCGGGTTCGATTCCCGACATGGGTACAACGTGTGAAGCCCATTTCTGGTGTCCCCCGCCGTGCTAAAAGCGGCGTAAAACCATACTCACTCACTCGCTCATTGTTAATTGAGTGTTTCACAACCTCTCTTTTAGGGTTTGTCGCGCTGTCCCCTGTTGTTTTCGATAACAACATGAAGCACGGTTACTTTTGTCCGCTAATGTCCGTAAGCGTTTCGAAATAGTAAAATATACACTCATAGCCTGCAAAATGCTGAGTTGCACAAGTGCTACAATAAATATTGGACAGCAAACACGAGAGAGTGTATTTCACTTTTGTTTTAACAAAAACAGCGCCATACTCATTATAATACTCAAGTATTATCAGCATTTGCTTAAGTCAAATCGACAACCCGCTTTAAACATTGTACGCAACCAATGGCACTTCATTGACATTAAGTTCGCGCTAATTTTGTCATGGTTTATTTAGGAGATACGCATACTGTGTGTCTGTTAACCATGAATGGACTGTTCCAAATTTTTGAGAAATGCAAATTTATCAGAGCCTGCCTCCTTACCTGTACATGAACGAAGCAAACTTTATGTCATCTCAGTTATAGTGGGGGCACGGGCGGCCCAGTCGTCTAAGGCGTCACGATTCGCTGCGCAGAGTTGGGCACGCCAGAAACCTATGATTGTGGGTTCGAATCCCGGTTCGGCCCGATTAGGTTTCTAGGTTTGTCAGCACCATACCCGTGCTCGTGGGTTTCACCGAAGTGGTAAACGTCTAAGACCTGCATCACTTCGGGCTTTCCTCCCAGATTAAGCTGACACGCCGTGATATAACTGAAATGCTTTTAAAAGCGGCGTTAAACCCAACTCATTCACTCACTAAATGATAGTTAATTTGATATTTATCGATGAGAAATATGGATAATTGTTTTGCTAAATAAGGGGTTTCGGACGCAAATACCTGTGCTTCTGTTGTCAAATCGCTTCGTTTGATGGGCAGCAAAATATTTTTTTGAAATTACCAGGAGAAGTCACCGAGAGGTATCACACGAGGTGCTGTACGTAAAGACACGTTCGATGTTCTGAGACAGTATAGACGTTATAACTCTTGAATGTGGAATAAACCAAACCCCTGTAATACCGGACCCCATTTATATAAACGGCATCCCAGTAGGCTACTATTGCGAACGACTATCTATAATAAAAGGCATACCGTATTCGACGTAATAAGCGCTCCGGCGCCCACGGCGATATTTGCTGATATTTTGGCCAGGGAACAATCCCAATTAGCACCCCTTCCGATTGATCAATGTACACAAGATTGTATAAGACGCACTCGTGTGTTATATGCACCCACAATTATGGGCAATTAAATTACGGAAAAATATATCTGTCGTATATAAATATTTCATTTCAGGCTGTCAGCATTAACCACGAAATTTACGATCTTTCACCATAATAATATTCTAATAAGAGCCCCCATTTCTATTTTTGAGAGCGCCCCTGGCGTTTATTTTGTCGAATACGGTACTACTTCCTACCCTTGATTCGTTAATCCAGACAAATACACAAGCAACGTGAATATGGCAAAAATACATTGAAACCTCGTTAGACTGGACTTACGGGGTTTCACGCAGCAAATTTTCTACAAATCGCCTTCCTGCCTCTGATATGTAGGAAGTAAATCCTCAGATATATGTGTCACGTGATTAATGATGCAATGTACCCTCAGATATATGTGTCACGTGATTCATGATGCAATGTACCCTCAGATGTATCTTTCAACCGATTCAAAGTACAATGTATCCTCAGATATATGTGTCACGTGATTCATGATACAATACCCTCAGATATATGTGTAACGTGATTCATGTTACAATACCCTCAGATATATGTGTCACGTGATTCATGATACAATACCCTCAGAGGTGAGGTGAGGTGAGGTGAAATGGGGTTTAACGTCGCGTCCAAGATTATTGCACTTATATAGCGACGTTCAATACCCTCAGATATATGTGTCACGTGATTCATGATACAATGTACCCTCAGATATATGTGTCACGTGATTCATGATACAATACCCTCAGATATATGTGTCACGTGATTCATGATACAATACCCTCAGATATATGTGTCACGTGATTCATGATACAATGTACCCTCAGATATATGTGTCACGTGATTCATTATACAATACCCTCAGATATATGTGTCACGTGATTCATGATACAATACCCTCAGATAAATGTGTCACGTGATACATGGTACAATACCCTCAGATATATGTGTCACGTGATTCATAATACAGTGTACCCTCAGATATATGTGTCACGTGATTCATGATACAATGTACCCTCAGATATATGTGTCACGTGATTCATGGTACAATACTCTCAGATATATGTGTCACGTGATTCATGATGCAATGTATCCTCAGATATATGTGTCACATGATTCATGATACAATACCCTCAGATATATGTGTCACGTGATTCATGGTACAATACTCTCAGATATATGTGTCACGTGATTCATGATGCAATGTATCCTCAGATATATGTGTCACATGATTCATAATACAATAACCTCAGATATATGTGTCACGTGATTCACGATACAATACCCTCAGATATGTGTCACGTGATTAATGATACAATACCCTCAGATATATGTGTCACGTGATTCATGATACAATACCCTCAGATATATGTGTCACGTGATTCATGATACAATACCCTCAGATATATGTGTCACGTGATTCATGATACAATGTACCCTCAGATATATGTGTCACGTGATTCATGATACAATACCCTCAGATATATGTGTCACGTGATTCATGATACAATACCCTCAGATATATGTGTCACGTGATTCATGATACAATACCCTCAGATATATGTGTCACGTGATTCATAATACAATACCCTCAGATATATGTGTCACGTGATTCATGATACAATACCCTCAGATATATGTGTCACGTGATTCATAATACAGTGTACCCTCAGATATATGTGTCACGTGATTCATGATACAATGTACCCTCAGATATATGTGTCACGTGATTCATGGTACAATACTCTCAGATATATGTGTCACGTGATTCATGATGCAATGTATCCTCAGATATATGTGTCACATGATTCATGATACAATACCCTCAGATATATGTGTCACGTGATTCATAATACAGTGTACCCTCAGATATATGTGTCACGTGATTCATGATACAATATACCCTCAGATATATGTGTCACGTGATTCATTGTACAATACTCTCAGATATATGTGTCACGTGATTCATGATGCAATGTATCCTCAGATATATGTGTCACATGATTCATGATACAATACCCTCAGATATATGTGTCACGAGATTCATAATACAATAACCTCAGATATATGTGTCACGTGATTCACGATACAATACCCTCAGATATGTGTCACGTGATTAATGATACAATACCCTCAGATATATGTGTCACGTGATTCATGATACAATACCCTCAGATATATGTGTCACGTGATTCATGATACAATGTACCCTCAGATATATGTGTCACGTGATTCATGATACAATACCCTCAGATATATGTGTCACGTGATTCATGATACAATACCCTCAGATATATGTGTCACGTGATTCATGATACAATACCCTCAGATATATGTGTCACGTGATTCATAATACAATACCCTCAGATATATGTGTCACGTGATTCATGATACAATACCCTCAGATATATGTGTCACGTGATTCATGATACAATACCCTCAGATATATGTGTCACGTGATTCATGATACAATGTACCCTCATATATAAACTGAGGAGAAAATAAACTATACCTCTCAGTGATTTTAATCATAAGCAATTTAAAATGTCTAGATAGCGATATGTTTCCTAAAAGGGAACTGGTGGTCTTCTTTTTAAAAGAAAAAAAATGATTTAAAACTTCTAAATATTTGAATAAAATACGCATAATAAACAACTGCTGGTGGGTATATTATACATCTTATGTTTGAAAATCAGTAAATATGCACAGGTACAATTGGACCCCGATAGCACGTTCTCTATGATTCTCCGCTTTCATGAACGCAATAAAGCAGGTATTTTATGATACACCTCATTCATGGACACATATAACGCGTGAATTATGATACACCATTTTCATAGCGCATGGTTACTACTCTGTTCCTCCTACTGACCAATCAGATTTCGCCGTTTGAAGACGATCTGATCGATAATCAAGATCCATATTATAATAAAACGGGCCATACTCCGCGAAGTGCATCAAATCACGTGAGTTCCTTGGTTAAAAGCATGAACAGATTTGGAATAAAATATCTACTGACGCTAAGTTGACGGTACACATGCTTTGCAAATCCTGCCATCGACCGAAATCTGCACGAAAATCTACAAACCGGATGTCGATTTCGTTTCGCGATTGGACTATGCATTGACTCGTTATTCCAGCCAAAATATAACTCCATAACTCCATAATTCCAGCCATAATTCGAACACTTGGTTCGCCTCGATTATGACCCTTTGCCTGTTTTCATCGTACCCGTTCGCACGTTGTTTCACAAACGTTTTACATTTTTACAATCTCGGGTCAATCAGGTAAGTTTGATTCGAGTCGTTCAATCACCCTTGTCTCAAAGACATTCGGTGCCTTTGGGCCGCATTTATTCTTAGAATAATCCTCTTGAAGAAGGGCATTGCAGTCAATCATATGTAACCTTTGTTTAGTTTCGTGATGCACTGCATACCCGGTATCCAGATGCACTGCATTTGCATTTGCCAAACCTCTAGTCCCAGTTACACAATCAATAATAGATCAGAGAGACATGCTTTATCTCACATCAGCGCTCTGCAAAAGTCTGACAATTGTCTTGTGCATTAGGTTGTGGGCAAAAACTTAAAAACGGTGCATAGTTGATTTTATCAGGCTCCATTTAAAAATAACTTCCGATTAAAAATGAACAGCGAAACACACTGCAACACAGTATTTCATAGAGATGTCATGCATTCTAATCATCCATTAAGTCATCAACATTCTTGCCCCATCTGCAAATGTAGATTTGATATTAGTGTAAATATCACATATGGCATAGATTTCCTGTAACATATTTATACACGCAAACTCAAATTGATAAGCATCTCCTCTCGATTTCTGGGTGATTAAATATTATTTTCTCCTCATTGAATATGCAGAAGTAAAAGTGGAAATAACAATCACTGGGAGGTCAAGATATTAGAAAGATACCAAGAATACTCTTGGAAGCTAAACTGTCACATGGTTTTATTGCCTCTATCAGTGAGTGAGTGAATGCTATTTTAAGTCAACAATCTTATAGCTAGATCAGCCTGCCAGCAAACTGGTCAGGGTCAAGCACAAGCAACGATCCATTGGGGTGCGATGACATGTAACACCCAAATCACAGAGCCTGACCATCTGATCAAACATAGCAGACAAAGTGGTGTCGTGAATACGCAGTTACTTCACAACAACATAGCAGACAAAGTGGTGTCGGCAATACGTAGTTACTTTACAACAACATAGAAAACAAAGTGGTGTCGTTAATACGTAGTTACTTAACAACACCATAGCAGACAAAGTGGTGTCGTCAATACGTAGTTACTTCACAACAACATAGACAAAGCGGTGTTGTCAATACGTCGTTACTTCACAACAACATAGACAAAGTGGTGTCGTCAATACGTAGTTACTTCACAACAACATAGACAAAGATGTGTTGTCAATACGTCGTTACTTCACAACAACATAGACAAAGTGGTGTCGTCAATACGTCGTTACTTCACAACAACATAGACAAAGCGGTGTTGTCAATACGTCGTTACTTCACAACAACATAGACAAAGCGGTGTTGTCAATACGTCGTTACTTCACAACAACATAGACAAAGTGGTGTTGTCAATACGTCGTTTCTTCACAATAACATAGACAAAGTGGTGCCGTCAATACGTAGTTACTTCACAACAACATAGACAAAGTGGTGTTGTCAATACGTAGTTACTTCACAACAACATAGCAAAGTGGTGTCGTCAATACGTCGTTACTTCACAACAACATAGCAAAGTGGTGTCGTCAATACGTAGTTACTTCACAACAACATAGACAAAGCGGTGTCGTCAATACGTAGTTACTTCACAACAACATAGACAAAGTGGTGTCGTCAATACGTCGTTACTTCACAACAACATAGACAAAGTGGTGTTGTCAATACGTCGTTACTTCACAACAACATAGCAAAGTGGTGTCGTCAATACGTAGTTACTTCACAACAACATAGACAAAGTGGTGTCGTCAATACGTAGTTACTTTACAACAACATAGACAAAGCGGTGTCGTCAATACGTAGTTACTTCACAACAACATAGACAAAGTGGTGTCGTCAATACGTAGTTACTTTACAACAACATAGACAAAGCGGTGTCGTCAATACGTAGTTACTTCACAACAACATAGACAAAGTGGTGTTGTCAATACGTCGTTACTTCACAACAACATAGACAAAGTGGTGTCGTCAATACGTAGTTACTTTACAACAACATAGACAAAGTGGTGTCGTCAATACGTAGTTACTTCACAACAACATAGACAAAGCGGTGTCGTCAATACGTAGTTACTTCACAACAACATAGACAAAGTGGTGTTGTCAATACGTAGTTACTTCACAACAACATAGACAAAGTGGTGTTGTCAATACGTAGTTACTTCACAACAACATAGACAAAGTGGTGTTGTCAATATGTAGTTACTTCACAACAACATAGACAAAGTGGTGTTGTCAATATGTAGTTACTTCACAACAACATAGACAAAGTGGTGTCGTCAATACGTAGTTACTTCACAACAACATAGCAAAGTGGTGTCGTCAATACGTAGTTACTTCACAACAACATAGACAAAGTGGTGTTGTCAATATGTAGTTACTTCACAACAACATAGACAAAGTGGTGTCGTCAATACGTCGTTACTTCACAACAACATAGACAAAGTGGTGTCGTCAATACGTAGTTACTTCACAACAACATAGACAAAGTGGTGTTGTCAATATGTAGTTACTTCACAACAACATAGACAAAGTGGTGTCGTCAATACGTAGTTACTTCACAACAACATAGACAAAGTGGTGTTGTCAATATGTAGTTACTTCACAACAACATAGCAAAGTGGTGTCGTCAATACGTAGTTACTTCACAACAACATAGACAAAGTGGTGTTGTCAATATGTAGTTACTTCACAACAACATAGCAAAGTGGTGTCGTCAATACGTAGTTACTTTACAACAACTTTAGCAGCAAATCAGCATATACTTACACGCCACAGTCTATTCTTACACGCCACAGCCTATACTCACACGTCACAGCCTATACTTACACGTTACAGCCTATACCTACATGGCACAGCCTTTACCTACACGTCACTGCCAAAACTAGTATGCTACAGCATATACTCACACGTTACAACCTATACTTACACGTTACAGCCTATACTTAAACGTCACAACCTATACCTACATGTTACAGCATATACCCACGCGTTACAGCCTATACTAACACGTTACAGCCTATACTTATACGTTACAGCCTATACTTACACGTCATAGCCTTTACCCACTCATCACAGCCTGTACTGACACGTTACAGCCTATACTTTCACGTCACAGCCTATACTAACATGTCACAGCCTATACTAGCGTGTTACAGCCTATACTTACACGTTACAGCCTATACTAACGTGTCACAGCCTATACTTACACGTTACAGCCTATACTAACGTGTCACAGCCTATACTTACACGTAACAGTCTATACTAACATGTCGCAGCCTATACTAACGTGTCGCAGCCTATACTAACGTGTCACAGCCGATACTGACATGTTACAGCCTATACTTACACGTTACAGCCTATACTAACGTGTCACAGCCTATACTTACACGTCACAGCCGATACTGACATGTTACAGCCTATACCAACGTGTCACAGCCTAAACTTACACGTTACAGCCTATACTTACACGTTACAGTCCCTGAATTCGTGCTGTGTCATTATTTTGTGAATGTCTTTACATATGTGCTACTTTACTTTACTACTTTGACACTCGTGACATTAATTGATCTAGAAATAGTTAAGCGATGGCACAAGTGGGCAACACTAATGACTTGCCACGGACCGGTCATCCACGCACGCCGTCACATCCACGTGACAACCATATTCGGTTGATGCATCCACGGAAACGATACTTAACTGCCACATAAACAGCACAGACAATTACTGGGTTGAGACCTCTTAGTGGCAAAACCATAAGCAGCCGGCGAGGGAGCACAACATCCGTTCCCTACGTCCAGTGATACGCCCAATTTTGCTTCCAAGTCACCGTCAGGAATGCCTAGTTTGGTGTATACAGTGCTCAGCAGAGGTACAGAAGACAAGACTGGAACAGAATACTGTACACAAATGAGTCCAGGTGTCTCCTGGACAGCTGTTGGTGGCCGGCAGGGGTCTGCGGGAGTGCAGGAAAACGTTTTAGTGATCCTTGCGTTACTCAACAGCGTCATAGAAGAACACAACTCATTGTTTGTGGCAAATAAATGGCGTACGCTACTGGGACGACATCGTTCGAGATCATGTTCTACCCTTTGTGCAAATGCAGGGAGGTAACGTCACGTTGCAGCAAGATAATGCCCGTCACATGGTGCACGTGTTGTAACAGACTTCTTAAGATTTGGCGTACTACCATGGCCGGCTGTTTCTCCAGGCCTCTCCCCCATAGAACATGTCTGAGATGAGATGGATCCACGCCTACGACAGGACCAGAATCAGCTGGCAACGCAAGCACATTTTGGCCAAACTAGGCTGTTTTAATCACCTAGTGTCGTCAGTGCGCCACCGCTGCTTCGCCTGTGTCAACTCAAATGGTGGTCACACCCGAAATTGACATTGTTAATTGAGTTGTTACACCACCCCTTTTATAGGTCCTATCTCTCTGTCTCCTCATACCAGGTATGGGTTTTGTCAATGAATTTGTCATGATAAAACATTGATCAAACGAATGACCAAACATTCTGTTGTTATTTTCAACAACATAACATTTACATCACTTTATTTTAAAACACAGTTTGTCCGTTAGTTATTATAGTAGATGTAGAAAGTATTATTACTTTTGGTGAAGTATAAGTGTGTTTTATTTTGATACCGGATGGCCGCAGGTGGTTGTTAAATTTTAAATTTGAGTCTTTGGATGGAGTGAGTGAGTATGGTTTTACGCCGCAATTATCAATATTCCAGCAACATCCCGGCGAAGGACACCAGAAATGGCTTCACAAATTTGTATCCATGTGGAAAAGCGAACCCGAACCTACGGCGTGAGGCGCGAACGCTTTACCATTTGGCCACCCCGTCGCTCCTAGAGTCTTGAGACACAATATAGCATGGCATGAAAACAGGAACATATTTTGCATACAACTGTTGTGATCAATTGCATAAGACATATAAATATACTCTTCAAAAAACGAAACGCAAAGCAAGATTTGTGTGAGGTAGGAAAATACATTTATACGAGGAACCGAACAAGATATTTAGCCAAAATGTTGTGGAGAGAACACTTGGTGATTGTAGTCATCTCAGTTATCGGTACATAGGAAAACTCGAAGGTGAAGGTCAGCTACCATCAATAAGGCGTATGTCCCACGTTGGAATCGATAGCGACCTGACTGCTGCAACGTCTGAGGTTGTGGTTGACGTCGGCGTAGCCGTCTATCCAATTCATCCCACAGGTGCTCTATCGGGTTCAAATCCGGGGATCTGGGGGGAAAGGGGTGAACATCAACGTTGTTGTTGTGTGGACAGGCTCTAGTGATCCGTGCTGTATGCGGTCGAGCGTTGTCCTGCTGGAATACACCGTTGCCGTTGGCTGCAATTGGGAGGACGTGTGGTAGGAGAATTTCGTTGATGTATCGCTGAGCCGTAAGATTGCCCTGGATATGGACCAAACCTGTCCTGCCATGATGAGAGATAGCCGCCAACTACCTCCACCAAACCTGTCCACTTCCTGTACGCAGTTTCCGGCGTAACGTTCTCCCCCACGCCTGTAGACACTCGATCTTCCATCCCCTCGACGGAGTTGAAATCTTGATTCGTCGCTGAACCAGACATATCTCCATCGCAGTTGAGCGCAGTCGGATGTAGCGATCTTCGGCGGGGGTGGTTACTCTTGGTCGTCCCGACCTTGGCTGATCACATGTTGACCCATGTTGTTGAAACCGATCCCATAGCCTTGTGATGGTGCCTGGCGCTATATTGAAAACCCTGGCAACAGCTGATTTCCCTGCCTGCAAGCGGCCTATGACGTTGTTTCTTTGCACTTAATCCTGGCATGTTGTTGAACTGTCACTATTAGATTGACGCAGATGCCAGGCAATCAAAAACCCTGAATTTTAATACCGTTCACAGTGCAGCTCCATGGCCCTTTTGTTAATGCACTGGGTGCGTTTTTCCGAGTCGTTTTTTTCCCCGGTTTGCATGTCCTTGTGATCATTTTGATTTTGCGTTTCTTTTTTTAAGAGTACTGTATATTATATATATTCTTTTCAGCTACAGATGCAAAACCTGATACTTTTTATATTAAAACTGTAAGCCTAAATATTTGTTTTGAAAAAACGCATTGCAACAATGTAATTTTGTTGTGGCAGACATTTTTGTAGGCATTTTCTGGGACATTTTTTTGTTCTTGATAAAACAGCAGGCATCCAGTAGAATATCAAAAGGGATGGTTCCTTACACACTTGGTGTTCATTTGTCTCTACCAGCAATCAAATCAACTGATTCATAAATAAGGTATGAGCATTATGTTCGTGGATGAAAAAAACACAGAAACCTACTTTCCTTGAATCTCTACGGACACTGCTGTTAAATAGCCCTTGTTTCCCGATTGCATGTAACATATCCCATGTGGGTAAGCAATCCATTATATTCAAGTCGTCTGTGTCGACACTGTCACAATCCAGCCGTGCAGATGCGAGGACGCCTTAAGTCATGACAGGTGTGAGTGAGTATTTTTTTTCCGCCGCTTTTAGCAATTTTCCAGCAATATCACCAGGCTTCATACATTGTACCCATGTGGGACTCGAACCCGGGTGTTCAGCGTGACGGGCGAACGCCTTAACTACTAGGCTCCTCACCTCAGTCATGACAGGAAGAGTTATGGCATAGTAATATCAAATCATTGTCAGAGCATATCGGAAGGTAGAACACTGATAGCAATGCTCTCGCGGGTTTTCGTGAAACAAATACAACTTGTGATATATAGGCAATAATTAATGATTACGTTTAAATAATCCAAAATAATTATCGGGAATATGATTAAATCATGCGGTACTAATTACATAAATACAACGCAACACACCTATGTCACTACAAGGTAACATAAGCACGTCAAAAATGTAGTGAATATTCGAAAATAATAGATGATTACAGAAATACAAAGAGGTATCCAGTGATGGTAATAGATGGATAGGAACACGGAAGGACAAGGTGTAACATGACAATCAGTAGAACACGTTGGCTGTGTAGTGCAAGTGGGCAAACAAGCACAAAAGACAAAATGAATTTGCGATAAAAAATGAATGTTAAGATGACTTGGTGAGGAATGGGCTCTGCCCCCCACGATTTGTCACACATTCGTTTCTACAGCGTGGCATGGTCCGATTCTTGTCCACTCCTACTGAAACGCCTGGCCCGTTTACCCTGACGTAGCAGATGACCTTTGACGTAAGCGTTCACCTCTTCCGGTCTTGACCTGGACGTGCTCTATGATGGAAAGTTCAGGACTCATGGCTGGCCATTGCATTATGGTGAAATTTTAAATTTTGGCGCTGGAGGTAGTTAGTTACGGTACCAGCATGGCGCTCAACCGAAACAATATATATATATATATATATATATATATATATATATATATATATATATATATATATATATATATATATATATATATATATATATATATATCGCTCCAACGTAACAACGTAGCATAGGTCACTGCATCGTCACATATATAGGTCACTGAAACGTCACATATATAGGTCACTGAAACGTAACACATATACAGGTCACTGAAACGTTACACACATACAGGTCACTACAACGCAACATATATTTGTCGCTAAAACGTAACAGGTCACTGTAACGTTACATATACAGGTCACTGCAATGTTACATATATAGGTCACTGCACCTTAACATGTATGGATACTTGCAACGTTACATATTTAGGTCACTGCAACGTTACATATATAAGTCACTGCAACGTAACATATTTAAGTCACTGCAACGTTACATATATAAGTCACTGCAACGTAACATATTTAGGTCACTGCAGCGTTACATATATAAGTCACTGCAACGTAACATATATAAGTCATTACAATGTAACGTGTATAGGTCATAATAAGCGGAATGGTCCACAGGGATTAATAGACCTACATTGAAAGTGCCAAAATCAGGAAAGTCACCCTTGGCACTTGTGTGGCGAACGAGGCACATGCAAACTATTAGATGTGTTTTGGTATTACGTTTTGCAGACATAAACGTTCTTGCTAAGATGTTTTCGTCAACACTTTTCTTTGTTCTAACACTTGGCATTAACATTTCTATTTGATTATCCCCATCACCACAACGTAACATATCCGGTTCACTAAAACGTAACATATGTAGGTCACTACAACGTAACATATAAGGGTCAATACAAAGTAACATATAAAGGTCAATACAAAGTAACATATAAAGGTCGCTACAATATAACATATCTAAGTCGCTACAATGTAACATATCTAGGTCGCTGCAACGTAACATATAAAGGTCACTACAACGTAACGTATTTAGGTCAATACAATGTCACATATCTAGGTCACTGGAACGTAACATATAAAGGTCACTACAACGTAACATATATAGGTCACTGCAACGTAACATATAAAGGTCACTACAACGTAACATATCCAGTCCACTAAAACGTAACGTATATGGGCCACTACAACATAACGTATATAGGTCACTGCAACGTAACATATAACGGTCACTACAACGTGACGTATAAAGGTCACTACAACGTAACGTATAACGGTCACTACAACGTAACGTATAACGGTCACTACAACGTAACGTATATAGGTCACTGCAACGTAACATATAACGGTCACACCAACGTAACGTATAACGGTCACTACAACGTAAGTATAACGGTCACTACAACGTAACGTATAACGGTCGCTACAACGTAACATATATAAGTCACTGCAACGTAACGTATATAGGTCACTGCAACATAACCTATAAAGGTCATTACAACGTAACGTATATAGGTCACTACAACGTAACGTATAACGGTCACTACAACGTAACGTATATAGGTCACTGCAACGTAACATATAAAGGTCACTACAACGTTACATATAAAGGTCACTACAACGTAACATATCCAGTCCACTGCAACGTAACATATATAGGTCACTACATTGTAACGTATATAGGTCACTGCAACGAAACATATATAGGTCACTAAATTGTAACGTTTATAGGCATGCGGTAGTACGTAGAAGTAATATGGCGGTAATAAATATAGGTCAATACATGGTAACGGAATATATCACTACAACGTAACATATATGATAGTAGATCGCGACAACGTTATATGCATGCTCATCGCAACGTACACAGTTCAATAAAGTAAATATAGATCACTGCAAGAAGCGTACTTCACCCGACAATCTATTCAGGATAGGGGGCATGGGGACATGTAACGATTATGACAACAACATCACGGCATTTTCGTTTTAAAGTAACAAAAAAACATTATTTTTGTGTTTGATATTTGTCTTTTTTCTTACACCGAGCATATTTGTTTATTATTTTTGCATTTACTTATTGACATCAAGAACAGGTTTTAGTTTGGATGCAATAGATTACTTGCATACTTCACTAAATTGTAGCGAAAACACAAATCTTGTCGGAATAAATAAAAATGACAGTCATTCCCAATAACTTTAGATCTGTGTATAATACATTTAGCTAAAATCAAAAAGTAATTCATAACTTCAGAATCGTCGTTTTATTCACAGACACATACAAATCAATATTCCAATAAGTATAATAATGATTTTTTATGTAGATATTAACTCCAATTTTTGTATTGTCGTACTGATGGAGGTTTAAAATATCTTCCAACCACGACCAAATTGACTCAAGAGAAAACGACCTTGGGTCTTTTAGAAACGAACAGTTTGAATCAGATTATTTTCTGTAAATGGCATTTTATTCTTATCAATAATGAGTTCTATCGCTACTTATAATCCATTAGCGATTCCAACTGTGCGTACACTCTAAATAGGCATAGGCATATTTAGTAAGATATATTCATAGACATTCTTCACAATGGATCGTGTATCTCAAAACTGTCGGATACAGCCCTTTGCAACAAAAGACATTTTAACACTCTGAAAATCCTTTAAAGCTGAGAACAAGTTGTTAGAGTGCCAAGTAATCTTTCATTTCCGCTATTTCCCACAACAGAAGCAAACATAATAAATATTCTCACGTGGACCTAACTGATCTCGACCGGGATCGATCCAAGTTGAATCCGCGTTCTTAAGGGTTGAAACGTGTTACAGTTTGATCTTTGACTGCCTGCGATTGTGACAGTGAATATACTTTAAAACACAACAGCAGGAGTGGGCTTAATGGACATGCAATATTATTCACGAGTAGTCATTACTAAAAGCACCGCAACCACAAATGATTGTAGAGTTTGAAGGTTCGAAATTTGAGCGTCATAGCCCAGTAAAGTACATGGTAATTCTTTGGTTAATAGCCTCTTCATACTTTGAGTTTGTGTATGAATTGTTAAGATTTTCAGTATTTCACAAGATAATTTATCGATAATCTGAATTAAACTGACGTTGACCCCGAAAGAAAAAACAACTTCTGCTGCTGATCGATTTATGCGTACTGTAAAACGGTCGTGACGGTGGCTGTAGGTTATTGACATTTAGTAAACATGGCGTCAACTTTGAATGAGTGCGAATAAAATCGGGAAACTTTCCCAAATCATAAAATATAAAACGTCAACGTCAGAAAAGGAGCAGTCTCGATCACCCGAAACAGATTCCCCTGAGCGTAAAAGGCAAAATAGCTATCAAAACAATATGAATCGATCACTGAAATAAGTGTTGACACCAGCTGTTCGCAAAAAGGGTCGCTGATAAAAAAAAGCCCGTTGCATGTTTTCGACTGTGTCATGAGCGTGTGTCAAATAGTGATGGTATCAGGGCTTCGCGAAGGGCTGAACGTATCCTGCCACACCTGTGGCACAAGTTACAAACACATGCAAAGGCAAGTCAACTATTCACCTGAACAACACGGGATCACATGGTACAATTCGCAATAAGAAATTGCATCTGATATCATTTTGAAAACTTTACTGAGGCCATCTACATCAGTGGTACTTATATTTAAGTGAAATATAGGATAGTTTGCGTTAAAGACATGCGGTTTCTATATGGTCCTCGCACTTGAAATAGAATCACGAAATATCGCGATTATTAATAAACGAAGACATGTGTATGTGTGCTTATGCTTATAAAGTGAAAACAAGCCATTCCGGCTACAATGAATATTACTGACGTATACAGTAATGACAAATATTGCAAAGTGCGCCTTTAAAGAAATATTCATTTTGCTAGCGATAAGCATCATCGTTGAGTCTCTCTCTCTCTCTCATTTACTCACTCACTCACTCACTCACAAATAAGAAAATGATAACATTTTTTTCACGATGGACAGAACTTAGTGCCAAGTATTTGGGCTTTGGTACATGGGGTTACAGACAGCATCAGACGTTTATAAACGTTCAATGCAAACACTCTGTACTGAAATGGTTCAGTGTGAACCACTTGCTCTAAATACGTCCTACTTTAATGCCCCTCGGTGGTCGCATTTGCTGTAAGTAGTGTGGAAGTACTAATCATTGTGTGCATCTAATGGATAAGACAAGGAGGTGCACTGGGTGCGCTAAATTATTTCTATTGTATGCGGGAAATGTGTGAAAGGGCATGACTTGTGGCGACTTGCTATGAATAGTGATTGTAATAGTTGGCAAAAACTGTGACAGTGAATAGATACCCCTGTGACAATGTATAGACGCTTCTGTGACAGTAAATAGACGATTCTGTGATAGTGAGTAGACGATTCTGTGACCGTACGTAAACGACGCTGTGACAGTGAATAGACGATCATGTGAAAGTGAAAAGACGACTGTGTGACGGTGAATAGACAACTCTGTGGCAGTAAATAGACGAATATGTGACAGTGAATAGACGATTCTGTGACCGTACGTAGACGACACTGTGACAGTAAATAGAAGTTCATATGAAAGTGAAAAGACGACTTGTGACGGTGAATAGACGATCATGTGAAAGTAAATAGACGAATATGTGACAGTAAATAGACGGTTCTGTTAGACGGTTCACAGACGGTTAGACGACTGTGTAAAGAATTCTTTGAGTGACATTTAAAAGTTTAATATGACAAGATTGTATGGAAAATCAACTTCAATTGTATCGACGTTTCGATGTAAATTCTTCCACCGTTATAGAGTGAATATTTGTATTTATAAATACACAATCGCTACATTTATAATAGATAAGTTGATCATTCATAATATCTTGCCATTAGTTAGACAGCAATCAACCGACAGTAATAGTGAATATTGGTTTCGACTCTATCGGGCGTGTATTCTAAACAAGGAGTCGCTCATGTGCATTATAAAACCGTTACCCTACCGTGCACAGTACCGTTATAAACGCTTGTCCAAATAACAGTCAGCTTAACAAGGTAAACAACCACGGCAACATCAAAGAGTTAGAGTGACTACGCATACCCGCATATCACAACCATGACGTCATGTTCTGACATAATAACGCTCATAAAATCAGGCCCGTGTATCAATGTCACCAAGCTGCAATTTCTTTTCCGTGTTTTCGATTGAATTGTTTATAGTTTATAGCAATTCGATGTTCTGCACGGTTTGAAGTGAACTTTTGCTGCTGCTTCTGTTTGTATAGTGACGCGTATAAGTACCGCTGTGACATCGACTTACGTGTCAGACAGAGCCTCAACATGGAACCTTCATTTCATGCCTTGCCTGGAAAAGCAGGTACATACTTGACGCTAATTATTGTAGAAATAAAATATGGTTTCCGTGTTTGCAAATATTTGATTTTGGTGGGAAAATGTCACAATGAACGTCCCCGAAACGTAGCAAAAATTAATCGATTTGAGTCCAGGGACATTCCAGTGGACAATTGTTCCCTCTCTGAAGGTTTCTCTTTATAGTCTGGCGAACACGCCATTTCAAAATTGAGATAGATCATATAACTAAATTAGTAGAATATTAGAATTAGAGTATAAATAGAGACTATTTGTCAATATCGTACATATGATATTAGTCAAACACTGTTGTGTCGAAGTTGAAGGGAACTACGTAAATACATCGAGTTATACGATGTTCGACACAACAAGCTGTGACACCAAGTTTATTGGAATGCTTCACGGCATCAATAACTCTATCCATTATAATGATGATATGGGTGGGTGGGCGGGGCATAAAATACACAGGCACGGGTATGATGCTGACGAACCGATGACCGTAACCAGGGCGAATCTGTGATTCGAACTCACGATAATAGGATCCAGATACACATAAGGGAGGCAACTCTGCACAGATAATGACGGCGCCTTCCACTACTGGGAAATCTGTGCGCACCCTTCCTGTAAACATACCAAAGGACAAAGGACTTTTCTCGGTACCTGTCCTACATACCAGTACATTGATTATAGGTCGTTCAAAATGTGTGTGACTATTTGTTGACCATCTCTGCGTGAATTTGTAGGCACATTTGATTGGATAGTCCTCACCACACTTTGCGACCCCATCATTCAAAGACTTAGTGTTGTACATTTGAAGTTTGGTACGGTAAGAGTTAATATCGAGTGCCTATAGTATTGTTATCCGTCGTATTTGATATGGTTGAAATTTGCAGTCCCTCCGTACTTGACAGTTCTCATACGTACAATACGCCGATACGCCATTTATCTGGATCACTGCAGTGAGTACTCGAAAAGGACAAATGTAGTCCTACAGTCAGTACTCAAACATGATAAAGTTTTCTTCTTGGCTTATCCTTTTCAGCCAACTGTTTAATCCTTCTCTGGCACTAGTCTAACTGCCACATAGATGATAGAAATCATTTGACGCAACATCCGACGTCTTAAAGATTACCGTAGATTATTTCACGTGACATTCCCTACGAAGAACAAAGATCACAATTTATTGTGCGATACTATAACGATCATTATACACCAGAAACTACCAGTTTTGATGTCGCAACAAGTTTAGTGAACACAGTAGTATATTCTGCTACTCTGTTCCCTTATTTTAATCATTCAGTATACATGTCATTTTTTATAGGTTTTTCAAAACGTTTGTTTTTTACATAATACTGGCTTATTTGAAAACCTCTTGACAACATAATGGGTTAAGAGTTGAAATCAATAGAATACATTACACCTTGTGTTAGGGTGAAAGGCAAATATCCGAGTTGGATAATGTACAATACCATTCCATGCCTTTTATCTTAACGGTAAATTGGATCTCTGTTTTGTCACTTGAAAGATGAACGGCTACAGAAGTAGAGAGGCAACGTTACTTGACATGTGTCGCGTTCACCTGAACTTAAAGCTCTTTACCCAGGGCTGATGTTCGATATAATAGAAAGAGTGTGGGCTATCGACTAGAATATAACAAGAAAGGGAGGCTTATTTATTCCCTTTTCATGAACAAATAGTAGCAGTTGGAAATAAATATGAAACAACACGTAAGGAGTGATTTGTTCTCAACCTTTTTTTATTTTCTGCAAAATTACCATCCCACCTGCAGAAATCCTCTTGAAAATATGGATTGACGGATGTTTGCCTCGTTTGTAAGTTTTACAATACGACACTGCGGTGTCACCGGGTCGTAAAACTAGGCTAGTCACGGTCTAGCGGCCACACCGCTTCCCTCTCTTTTTATTGCCCGGAGTCGTCACCGCTCGGCAAAGTCCGGCGGGCGCCGTACTCTGGTGTCCTTACGTTCATTGTTTTAGAATTAGTGACCCGTACAATTTATTCTCCAGCGGTGTAATTGTAAACTTTTAACCTGTATTGATTTGATATATGTTATCTTATATATGTATGCAAACTTATTCATGTTTTGAAATTGTTTTAGTAACTTTGATTTTCACGCAGTAGCGGGATTATTCATTCCTGATAGATATTTCTCTTGTATTCATGGTCATTTTTGCTACCTCAATAATTGCACCTATCTGGTTGTAATCGTTAGTGGTACCGTTGGATAGCTTATGTTCAGCGCTTTATTTTGATACTCACATCGTCTGTATTGGTTAAGTAGTTAGTTTGCTATTCGGGTTTTCCCTATGTTAGGAATCACGCCTTGGAGACCTCCCCAGGCTCTTGTATTCCCACGGCTGACCAAGACAGGTTGTTCTCTACGACGTCCGCGCACACGTATATGACCTTTGACACAATCATGTGTATTTACCTCGCGGTACGGCTAGGCCGTTTACGGCTCGTCTTGCTACTGGTTTGCTCTGGCCCAAACTCAGGTTTTGTTGGTAAGTGGTTATGGATCAGTTTTTTTCTCTGGTACTGACCTACTTTGGTGGTATTGAGCTAAAACTAATTGGCTAAGATATTTTATTTTTGTACCCCATTTTTCTAGTAATGTGGATAACCCACTTTCCTGTGATTACTTAATTTAGGTCAAAGTCAAAGTTAAAATTAGTTTATTTGTGTGTAGCCCGTATACAAGAAATGCAATGTCAATAATACAATGTGAAGCACATTACATTTTACGACCTCGTGTCTTTTTTGTATGCATGATATACATAATATTGCAGACGTTTTGATAACTCATCCTGGGTTGTACAAAATAAACATTTGAATTTATATATAGTTGGAAATTTCCAATACAATTCTGGCAAATAAACTTTACGCAGTTCAATATAATGTTTTCAGATCAATACGAAATGCTATTCATCGTCAACAGACATATTGCAAACAGGACCCGTACGTGTCAACGCACATGTTGAATTGGGGAATTTGTTCTTGGGGGAATCAAGGACAAAATCAACATCACTGTCCCGGAACGTTTTAGACACAACATGTAAACAATAAACAGCAAATACACAATGAGCGGAATACCTGCTCTGACAACACAAACACAGCAATGAGCGGACCTTCCAGCTCAGGCATACGTGCAGTTACAGTAACAGTTACACAGTTCAATGGTTCATACTCCGGGCCTGCATGATCCTCCAAAGTGATCATGTATATCAGTTCTCCCATTCTTAGTCACTGTGACCGCCTCTGTGGGGTAGTGGATAGCTTCTGCACTGAGCGATCGGTGGATGCCCGGCCACGTCATACCAAACGATGGCAAAAGATGGTACTTGTTGTTACCCTGCCTGAAGTTTGGCATTAAGGGGATAAAACAAGGACTGTCGCCTCGGAGTCAGAATAATGTGTCTGGGTGGGATATTCATGTTCGAATGCGGTATGGTATCTGACTATCAAACCGGCATTAGTCCAGGCTAGTAAACAGCCACACACACATGCACACACACGTCGCTTTATAACTGCAATGATCTTGAACGCGACGTTATATCTCATTTCACCTCTTAGTAATTGTACCTAACTAACTGACTGCATGTCGTATGTTTTCGTCATATAAAACAGTTATATCAACAAATATCAACAAATTATTTTCCGTGGACCTCATTTATTTGGTCCACGGAACCATCTACCTCAAATATATGGTTGGTAATCAACATATGCACCAGTAGACAGACATGGTCACATAGTACAATGGTCATGATACTAAATATTTTGAAACATTGTCAGTATATATTTCAACTTACTGACCATACTTTTAACACATATCTAAACTAATTTTGACCAATGTTTATGCTATGGCGTCTGAAAGTTTATATGTAAACCAATTTATAGGAAACCTCCAACATATATCTATGAAACTAGTCTTGTTCTTCTTACAATGGCATAAACAAATTGCAAGTGATTCCATGGCGTGTGGCTAACCAATCAAATGCGTTTGTGTTTATGTTCCAATAAACCGAAAAATAAGCCACGCCCACTAACTGTCTACTGTTTCCTTATTGGCTGACAATATAATGGCGCGGGGCTTGTATTGTATTATAGCGCTAAACGATGTCATTGATGTCTACAGGTTTTTTGTATTAATGATTTAAAAAGTAGTCTGTGAATTTATTGTATATCAGAATTGACTTTAATTTGTGCTCCAGGGTTTACTGTGTGTGCATAGTCTTTACGCTTATACCTCCATCAACGAAAACAAATATTAAAATCGATTCTTACACGAACTCATTACAGTGTTATAAAGTCTTTACTATGTTATTAACTCATCCTTCTATGTTGTAGAAACGAATATATGTTGCCGATATGTGCCTCCACCCACGCCAAGTAAGTATAAACCTCCACAAAACCCAAGATTAAATTTGGAAAGTGTATCCACATACATCCACAGAGTGTATATTTGTTGATAAAAATGTACTTGTACCCTTAATGCTTGAAATATGAGAAACAGGTGACAGTGTTGTGAGTAGCCAGCATGAGTGTGATGTGTGACATGGGCAACGTCAACCATGCTTAGAATTAGGACATGAGACAAATGTTGCAATTTCACATATTGGTAGCACCTGGAGAGACCAAGAGATATGCTGATTTTGAGATTACTATGCGTAAATACATTCCAAAAATATTTGATAGACTTGTCAGAGTCGTAGCTTTGTCTTAGAATGAGGCACAATCCAAGAAGGCCGCAAAAAAACCCAAGACAATTCATGGAAAATAACTTCACATAGTCACAATGAAATCTACAACTCTTAAACGCTGCATATGTCATGCACTTATAATTCCAGTTCACAAACACACAATAATCTGTCTATATTATGAATAGTTTATTCATTTTATTCAATTGTTGCGGCCACCTTTTCAATGTCTGCGAATCTCTCACGATTTACACTTGATATACAAACTGCTGTCAATATCACTGTTCACTGTCAAGGTCAGAACAAAAACATCTGTGTCATCTGCGGTGATTACTACACATGGTGATGGTGCCAGTGTCTGCTTCCTTTGCCAGCTTGAAGGACAGGCCATGGTACGCATCAAATACTACATAAAAGCGATGACTGGCTGTCCCCACATGTAGAGCTGATGTAGGACTTCTTCTCACCAGGAGTTTTCTGTACAGGACTCGTTCCATCACTCACGCGAGTCGATGGTCACTGCTGACGAATCATTTTTTCTCGAAATGACTTGCCAATGTCGTCGTGTCGTGACCAGAGCAACGTACCAAGGGGCAGAGCTAATACCTTATGCATGTCCAACTTCCTGCTTTGTGCAATGATCATCATGTGGCCAAACAGCTTGTGGTCAGCTTTGAGCATCGTCGCTATGTTTGATCCTTCTCTGCTTACCTGTGTGTGTAAAAGTCTTCAAGTTATGTTCTTGAAAAGGTTCAAGGACTTTTTTGTTAGTTTTTCAATCCTGTTCTCTAAAAAAACCTCACCTTGCTTTTTGATCAGGAGGAACAGCAGTAGCTGTGGAAATGCTGATCAGTTCGGATGGGTTTCTATGAAATGGATTGATCCATTCGTTTTCCATCAAGTTTGTAATAGACTGAACACCTGACAAATGCTTGTAGTGACAATAGCAAGTTGTGAGTAAATATCTGAGTGTGCTTCTGGTATTCTTGTCATTTCTGTGTAGTACACTTAGAGGGTAATTGACTTTGTCTTACGCAAAGGCAATTACATGTAGTTCTCTGTAGTATCAGTCTCCCTCTCTGGAGGACCTGATGAGACCAAGAAACATCTCTACCATGTCCACATGTGACATCTATAATTGTGCAAGCTGTCCAGCTTCAATCCTTAAAGAGGTAAGGTAATCATTTAAGGGCTGAAGTATCATGCCACGCTATACATTCTACAGAAGATTAGTGAGGCATTTGTATGTTGTGGTCTGATGCAGCTGACAAATCAAACTTTGAATGTCATCCAGTAATGTTGATTTAGATAGCTGCTTCTCCTGACACCACTGAAACCTTTCCAAGCAAGCCTAAGAAGTGCCGCATGCACTAACGTGTACAGTCCCCTAGTGTACTGTCGGCCGTCCATGCCACTGTCAATAGATGTACAGCGATTATCTCACCCTCAACAGCAAGACCTTGGAGGCCACTGTCTTGGAACCTCTTCCCAATTATCCCTAAGAGATTACATGTTGTGTGAAACACACCCATTCTGAGCCCTATGGTTTGATATTTCGCAGGGTTTTTCCATGTAATTTCATCTGCTTTGGCATAGACACGCAAACTGTTTGGGTTTTTTTTTCAAATGAAGAGATTCTTAGATATTTAGGGCCTGGCCAAGCACTTCATTTTTAGTACTCACAGAAGTTGCAGGAGCTTTGATTGTAGATAGGTAACCTCCTGTGTCCTTCGTATCAGAGACTTGGTCACGTGTCATTATATAAAAAAAGAGTCCATGCGTTGATATCTTGTCGAGATGTGTTCGTTGGGCAAGCAAGAGACAGATCCAGTTTTTCAGGTGATCCTCCTTTACATCATAAATACTGTGAACTGGCAAAGGCTTCATTGCAGATGGGCAATTGCGATCTCCGGCATTGTAAGGTGGAAGCAAGACTGATGTTGATGGGATTCTTGCCCTTTTTGTAGGCAACGGTACAATCACCTTTGCTGGTTCAGCTGTATGTAGCCGGTGAGGCACCACTAATAAATTCGAGACTTTTACTTACGTTTTGTTACAGAATGTATTGTTATTGTTAAAGTAGTGCACATGGCAAATGAAGGATATATGTAAGTATTCATGGTCGTTTAATCTTAATATGATGTTACTAAAATACAACTGCAGAGACACTTTGTTATATCGTGACCTATTGGAAGTTGTTTTTATAAAAACAGCATTTGGTGGGGGTGGGGGGTGGGTTGGGGGCATTTATGGATTGAGCCTCATTCTGAGACTAAGCTACCACTCTGGAAATTCCATCATACATTTTCGGCTTGTACATACATAAGTCAATAAATGTTCATGTTTACATTAGGGATAAAAATTTGAACCTCAAAGTTTACAATCACGTCACAGTACCCGATGACGTAATTTGTGGAATTTTGTTGCAAGATCCATCGGCGAAACAATGCCATGTTACGTCAGCTGGGGTCATCGAGTGTGCATAAGTTCCTCTCAGTGATCTATCATCTCCACCCGCAATGTCGTTGAATAAGCCAAGGGATGTCGAGAGCTTTCAATATTTGTTCGTAAAACGTGTTCCGAGAGTACATAAGCACGCGTCTTGGTATTACACAATGTGTAATACAGCTGTATGTTTATTAAACGGGTGATCTCTTCACGGGCAGGTAATAAAATGATTTATTTATCACTCATTTTTAGTGTATATTATGTATATTTTAGTTGATATACCCTGCCTTATGAGAGATAACAGTATGTGTGAACAGGTGTCTGGAGAGAGGACGTGTTAAAGAATATCGGGGGAAACAAAATCTAATACTTCAAACTTGTATTTTCTGTTTTAGCGGGCATCCCTCGTCTGGCGGTTGCGCAGGGCAGTGTCATCACTATGTTTAACTACAATGGCACCAGTGTTCTAACGATCAACACTCAGGTGCGAGCAATGTTTTACCATCCATTCCAAGAGCGACTTTACCTCGGTACCAATCCCCTCACGTCAGTAAAGCTGAATGGCACGGACGAACGGACGCATGGGAGCACATATACAGGTTATATTGATGTCACGATACTTTCTCATGATCAGCTTCCTTGTGTATATTTTAGTGAAGTGGGAATCCTCGTTAATCCGGACAATACTGAACTCAGTGAAATCGCACGGATCTACAACGAATCCGGGGTATTAGGTATTTCCATTAGCATGTATGCAGATAATCCCAATGGTGAACGTCTAGAAGGTTGGGTTTCGATCTGTGGATCAACAAATAGTAGTGACTGTGAGTTGTTCGTCTCCACTTATCTGTCTGCATGTCGGCTCGGTGTCCATCAGACTACATGGACCACAGTACCGTGTCTATTTGTCCTTCAAGTCGTCATGGTGACGCCTTACTACTTGTCCGTTTGGTGGTTTTTATGTTGGTAGTGTGTCTATTTGACCTTCCAGTCGTCATGGAGACGCCTTACTGCTTATCTGTCGCCCTGTCCGTCACAATGTCAGTACTGTGTATATTTGTCCTTCCTGTCGTCACGGTGACGCCTTACTGCTTGTCTGTCTCCCTGTTCGTCACAATGTTACTACTGTGTATATTTGTCCTTCCTGTCGTCACGGTGACGCCTTACTGCTTGTCTGTCTCCCTGTTCGTCACAATGTTACTACTGTGTATATTTGTCCTTCCTGTCGTCACGGTGACGCCTTACTGCTTGTCTGTCTCCCTGTTCGTCACAATGTTACTACTGTGTATATTTGTCCGTCCTGTCGTCATGGTGACGCCTTACTGCTTGTCTGTCTCCCTGTTCGTCACAATGTTACTACTGTGTATATTTGTCCTTCCTGTCGTCACGGTGACGCCTTACTGCTTGTCTGTCTCCCTGTTCGTCACAATGTTACTACTGTGTATATGTGTCCGTCCTGTCGTCATGGTGACGCCTTACTGCTTGTCTGTCTCCCTGTTCGTCACAATGTTACTACTGTGTATATTTGTCCTTCCTGTCGTCACGGTGACGCCTTACTGCTTGTCTGTCTCCCTGTTCGTCACAATGTTACTACTGTGTATATTTGTCCGTCCTGTCGTCATGGTGACGCCTTACTGCTTGTCTGTCTCCCTGTTCGTCACAATGTTACTACTGTGTATATTTGTCCTTCCTGTCGTCACGGTGACGCCTTACTGCTTGTCTGTCTCCCTGTTCGTCACAATGTTACTACTGTGTATATTTGTCCGTCCTGTCGTCATGGTGACGCCTTACTGCTTGTCTGTCTCCCTGTTCGTCACAATGTTACTACTGTGTATATTTGTCCTTCCTGTCGTCACGGTGACGCCTTACTGCTTGTCTGTCTCCCTGTTCGTCACAATGTTACCACTGTGTATATTTGTCCTTCCTGTCGTCATGGTGACGCCTTACTGCTTGTCTGTCTCCCTGTTCGTCACAATGTTACTACTGTGTATATGTGTCCTTCCTGTCGTCATGGTGACGCCTTACTGCTTGTCTGTCTCCCTGTTCGTCACAATGTAACCACTGTGTATATTTGTCCGTCCTGTCGTCATGGTGACGCCTTACTGCTTGTCTGTCTCCCTGTTCGTCACAATGTTACTACTGTGTATGTTTGTCCTACCTGTCTTCTTTCTGACGCCTTACTACTTGTCCGTTTGTTCGTAGTCATGTCGACACTGATCTATTTGTCCTTTCAGTCGTCATGATGACGCCCTACTCCTTATTTATCTCCCTATCAACCCCAATAATAGTACTGTGTCTGTGTGTCCTTCTTGTCGCCATGGTGACGCCTTACTACTAGTCTGGCTCTCTGTCCGTCCGAATGTTAGTACTGTGTCTATTTGTCCTTCCAGTCGTCATGGTGACGGATTTCTGTCTGACTGTTTCTCTGTCTATCAGTATTAGGTCTACTTGGCTTTCTAGTCGTCAGAATGGTGTCATTCTGTTGTCTGCCTTCATGTCGGTCCGAAACGAGTCTGTTTCTCTGTGTGTCGCCATGGCAATATCTTCCTGCTCTCTGATGTTCCTGTTTTTTTCTTTCAGTCAGCATGTCTGTTGTCCGGTCTGCAGGCATTTGCAAATATGTACGTCATATATATGTAAATCATGACATCATTAGTCAAGTACATAATCATTTGTTGCCAACTCATGTCATTCCGAGTCAATCCAAATCATTTGTGACCAACTCGTGTTATTCCGGGACAAGCCGAAAAGCGACTCGTACCCCTCTTGTGGCCATTTTTGCAACTGGGTTGCGTCTAAGCGCAAACGGGCATAGCTAAAAGAATTGTCAACTTGTAGCGTAACGATTCACGTATATTTCCCCCATGTATCATATATATTCCAGATGCTGTTGAAAACACATCGGTACTTACAGTATTATACAGTATTACTGAACACACTTAACTGTATCTTGGGTATATTTTTCATTATACATGTAAAATCAAATATTATTCTTGAGGGATTCTTTGCCGAAGAACCTGAATTCATACGCGCATTCTGATTGGTGTGTCGTATTTTCGCACATAACATTCATTGATACGGGGACGAGTCTTCTTGCGGGTTACGGAAAGGGACGAGTGGTGACGAATGAATCCGTATAAACTCTCTTGTATGTTACGGAAAGAGGCGAAAGGTGACGAAGGGTGGCGTCATTGTGAATTTGAATCTGGCAGCGTTAACATCTCGGACATGTTTCAGGAACGCTCATGGCGCTCGAGATCGACATGTACGATGACAACGTATACATGTCGGTGAGCAACTACCTCGTGGAGCGACTGGACCCCGACGGTGTCCTGAAAAACATCGCTAACAACGTCGACGTCTATAAACCACGCCAAAGCAGACTAGACACCGTGAATAGGTACGTTCATTCATCATCTCGTCGGAAAGGGCAGCTGAGACCCCGTGTCAATTCGGGATAGACTGTGCCCAAGTATTCTGTGCCTGCCGTATGACGTATAATGTTTCGGGTGGTTAAGCTTGGAACTTGTTTGCGCGGGACGTTAATATAAACAACTGGCTTGATAACTGAAAGGTGTAATTAAAATTCAACTAAAAACGATAATATTTCAAAGTTTGATAGAAAATGGCCCGCATGGTTATAATCACCGCAAAGACACAAAGCGTCTTTTTACTTTGAAAGAGGCGGTCTGGTAGCCCAGTGGTTTAAGCGTCTGCTCGTCACGCCGAAGACCCGGGTTCGATTCCCGACATGGGTACAATGTGTGAAGCCAATTTCTAGCGTGACCCGCCGTGATTTTGCTGGAATATTGCTAAAAGCGGCGTAAAACCATACTCACTCACTCAGTTTGCATGCACGTGTGTGTGTGTCTGCTTGCACTAGTCCGGACTGATGCCGATTGATAGTGCTAACTCGCTGAGATACCATGCCGCAGTTAAACAAGAATACCCCACTCAGACACAGTATACTGACTCCGAGCCGACCAGTCCTTGTCTTAGCCCCTTAATGCCGAGCGCCAGACAGGGTAACAAGAACCATCTTTTAACGTCTTTTTGGTATGACGCGACCGGGGATCGAACCCCGGACCCTCCGCTCTCGGGGCGGACGCTCTACCACTAGACCACGGAGGCGGTCTGGGTAAATTAAAATTAGGGAATGAAAAATAGACGAAGTGACGCATCTAATGTTTATAATTTCTTTGAGGAAAGACATTTTCTGTATTAACTTCTTCAGTCTTCCATGCCATCCTTCCAGATTGTTGTTGATGCGAATCAAAGCTATTTATACTGTAATCACTAAGGTCGATCTCCCGGTAAGACACCGTAAATTCATATTGCTGAGTGCGGCGTTAAACAACAAACAAACATAAGTACTCACACATTGGGAAACTATGGAAGCGTATTAGCGCCATAAGATTTATGATCTACGTAGATAATACTTTCATCTTCGTAAATGATACTTATATCTAAGTAAATGATTCTTTCATCTGCGTCTGTGATATTATAATCGTACATATCGTTTCTCAGACAGTGATATTGTCTTGTGCAGTTGCGACCCTAGATGGATACAAACATTCGTATTTTTAATAAAGGTGATTAGTATACTTAATTACTGTTAATTTAATTAAATGTTTGGGAGCATGTTGGTTGTTTTTGTTCAACGTGTCAAACTATTAGCGCTAAAATAAAACACAAACTACAGAATTCTTCAGTTCTTCATAAGATGATGACGAGTATTGGTTTGATACAGGTTTACAGTTTGAATGATGCTCACCCCTCCTTATTAAGGTTTTACCTATAAATCCGTAATGGAGAAATCATCAAGAGGATCAACATATTCCTCCGGCTGTAACCATGTTATGGATGATGAATAATTTCTAAAAGAAATTGAATAATGACCTATGGCTGTTTTTTGGGTTGTAGTTTGGAGAACAGTTTGTGCTCTCCGCTCTTTATTACGGTTGTGGGAGAGTATGGCTTGTGTCATTCTCCAGTAACGTCGACATATTAAAATGAAGATTTACTTTAAGCAATGTCCAGATAATGCCTCAGTAAAGACTCGTCAAGGTAAAAAGTCAAACAAATCGGTCATTATTAATTAGGCCAGTGGTTATATATAGCTGACCCGGAACTAGGGTCGATTACTCGAGAAAATACTGATACCTCGATGAAAGTATCTTCTACGTGGATGTGAACAGTATCATCTACGTAGATGTATGCATCATCTACGTAGATGATTTATTTTGGACTTTGGCACTAATACGCTTCCATAGGAAACCGAGATTAACATTTGCGGAATATTATGCCAATTATTTTTGTAACCGACATCATATCTTTACTTTTTTTTTAAGTTTATTGAAAGTAGTTCCCACTAGATGACGTCGACGTTATATGTATCGGATTGTGATACCAAGTTTATCGGAATGGTTTATGGCACCAATAACTCTATCCATTATATGATGATATGGATTATCTCGGGGTGGCGTCCAAAATTACATAACCCTTCGAACGAGAACTCTAATCCCGGTTGATAGTGATAAGTTAACCGAATGTTTTCTATATTTGCAGCGTTCTGTACTGGGCTGATGAGGCTCTGCAGACAGTAAAGTCGGTGACGTCGGATGGAGCATCCACTGTGACAACGTTGTTCACGTCCGGAAAGGTCGTTTGGGGCATGGATATAGATTTTAATGGTTTGTATGGAATCGATCAGTCGATCGATACATCTCCCAATCCACCAATCACTCAGTCAGTCAAAGACTCCAACGAAAGTCAGGTTCATGAACTTAAGGTAACCAGATGCTGACACTTTGATCTTGATCATAAAACTGGTTCGCAGACCTTGTGGCATATGAACATGCTAATGTCATGATCTCGACTGCACGTTTCCGAAACATTTATACCTTAGTGGTAGACGTAGGCGTATGGACAAACCATCTGATATAGTGATTACAACACTTTAACGATTACATTTGCCACTTTGAGGGAATCCACGGGCATGGAGAAGATGCTTACATACATTGGATGGGACATAAACTCAGTAGACACACGGTACCACTTGACCACCTTTGACCCACGTTGATCATGCGTTATGACCAAGAACTGTTCGATATAAAACTGTATAGCAATACAAAAGACACAAACAGAAAATCACGTTAAAGTGAATATTGTTATGCGATGACTCATCCTGCCGAAGCACTTTGATCGATTCCCACCATGGTTTCAATGTATGAAGCCCTTTCCTCCTTGCGCCAGCAATGATATGATTGGAGAATTGCTAAAGGCAAAGTAAATATGTTTGATTTTTTACCTTGAATAATGTATGGCTTCGATTTTAATTTTGAGTTTAAGAATTGATATTGATGTGTGAGTTCACTGGAGTATGACGGTTTATGCTCAAGTAAACTCACACCCAATGAAAGTCACTTTTTTATAATTGTTTATATCACTATTTTATGTCCCGAAGGATGTCTACACATTTCCTTAAGTACTTAAGACTTCATGTTTACACTGACAGCCATACAATAACCGTCTGTTGTCGCGCGATTATATACACGGAACATACACGCATGCATGCTCTATTTGCTCTTTTTAGATTTGGTTACGCCAATAACTTTTACGTAACATCATCATTAGATAGGTACTCAGTTAATGACAGTGCGTCGTCATACATTACAAGTACAGAACTTAGAAATAGCCGAAGCAATCAACGTAATGGGATATATTTAAAAGTGTTAACCGTCATCGATCATTCAAAGGTGATTTAAAAGATGTTTATAACAGATACTGAGGTAAATTGATCTATTGCTGTTGACTGTCACTGTCAGTCACAGAACGAGTCGATAGTTTGGGTGTGCATTTCTTCGTTTTGTGCACTGGGATAGCTCGTGACGAGGATATCCGTTACGGGCATGCAGTCAAACTTTCTAACTCTTCCAATGTATATTAAACCGCTAAATAATCAGAAACAACGGCTTCTGTATTTATTCGTGCAAGGAAATTTCCAGGGGTTACCCAGGAATGTAAAAAGTAGCCTGTCAGCGTTCACATCATTTCAAGAAAACAAGCTCGTGAAAAACGTATGAACGTCAACCTGCGCCATTCTTACGCGTATGAACGTCAGTTTCTTGGTCATGTGACCGGCCTCTCGTCCAATGGAAAGCCGAGTATCGTGTAATTAACGTATATGGTTTAACGTCGCGGTCTGCAATATTTCAAGTACATTAAGACATATACAGTGACTGATCGCATGAGCATCGATCCACTCCAGCGGGTTGCGATGACACGCAAGTCACAGACCTACCGAACATTCTCCAGCTGTTTGGCTGAGATATAATATTTATGTTTACTTATACCACTCATCAGCTGATATTTGGCACCGTGTGTACAGTCTGCACAATAAGCTAGAACCGAATATAACAGAACATAACAAATCCTTTGTTCGTATATGCGCCACGGGGAAACCATTAAACCTTATTTTTATATAACATGGTTTAATTCTCTTTTCCCAAACCCATATTTACGGTGTTCGAATTTATTTTTATATTTGAAAAAACATTTTTGTTAGATTAATGCTGTAAAATTATTTATGAATCGGGGTTAAGTAGGAAAAAGCAGAAACAATGACGAATCTTATTCAAAGTGTCATACTATTTCTTTTATTCAACATTTATGATACTTAGGTTCGCGGATCTATAATAACATGAAATACAAACATCTGCTGAGCACGCGAACATCCATACAGCGGTCACGTAAAGGCTACACATATTTGTTCAGTTTAAATTTGCGCGTTTATTTCTAATACTGCACCGAGCGCTCCCAGAGCAAAAACAATAGTTATAAAAATCATTAGATTATGGTTTTAAAACCAGGAACGAAATCACAGCAACAGGCAAAAAACACGAAAACAGTTTTTTTCTCCTTCACAAAACATTACGCAAGTATTGAGTGAAGAGGTAAAACAAATAATGCAGAATGCACAATCTTGAGCGGGTTGATCAGAAGGTGTGATCAATACCACGGGGTCACTGATAACACTAGGTCGAAGCACTGTCATCACATTGCCCAATTACTGTCGATTGTATTAGTAATCTTGTGATGCCCAGAAAATATTCTGTAGATACACGCTCACTTCTTTTAAGGTTTTATGATTAAATTTTCGTTGTTCATTGAAATTCCTGCATTCTGATTAGCTGAATTGGTCACGTGTAATTGCAATAATTTCCAAATGAATGTAACAAATTAAGCCACGCCCACCGAGGCGCACTACTTTTATTACTGCGGAATGTCGGGGAATCCAAATATTACAGTCGAGGGAATTCCCTTTCTGCTCACGTGCATCGTCATGCACAGGACATTTAGCGACATTCATGCATATTCATTGTCCAAACTACCCTTTGAAACCGAAGGCCGAGGATGAATGAAACAGCGAAAGTGCAGGCTCGCTCGCCTGTTTTTTTCCTGCTAGCCTCAACTTTCATGTCTTCGGGTTTCATTTCTAAATAGCATTTTTCCAACTGTGTTTTCCCGCTTTCAGGGAAGTAATGTTTGATTCTGGCGGTAACTGACCAGGTTATGTGAAACAACCGCCTTCTCCCGTAAATATTTCTTCCGGTTCGTTACAGTCTGACTGTTGCAGTTCTTATCGCCTTTTGCCTAAATTGACAAGTCCATTGAACATTGTTTTGACCCTACTCTCCGTTGATTGGCTACTGACTGTGTAGGCATGTCATGTTGTGTGCATAAATTAAACGATCACCTGATTCATGTCACGCCACAGTATGTATTCCTGCACCTGGAACGTTTATTCAAAAAGGCGTGTCTGTCACACACGTGTATCGTTCGTTCGTTCGTCCGTCCGTCCGTCCGTCCGTCCGTTCTTTTGTTTGTTCGTTCGTCCGCTCTCCCGCCCGCCCACCTGCTCGCACGCACGCTCATTCATTCATTCATTCATTCATTCATTCATTCATTCTTTCGACCACCTCCGTGGTCTAGTGGTAGAACGTCCGCCCAGAGAAGGGAAGGTCCAGGGTTCCAACCCCGGCTTCATACCAAAAGACGTTAAAAGATGGTACTTTTTGTTACCCTGCCTGGCGCTCGGCATTTAGGGGCTTAAAGAAGAACTGTTCGGCTCGGATTCAGTATACTATGTCTAAGTGGGTTATTTATGTTCAAATGTGGCATGGTATCTCATTGGGCTAGCACTATAAAATCGACATTAGTCCGGACAAGTACAAGTAGTCACACACACGTGCATGCACGTAGCTATATAAGTGCAATAATCTTGGACGCGACGTTAAACCTCACCCCACCTTACCTCACCTCGTTCATTCATTCATCCCTTCATTCATTCATTCACATTCATTCATTCATGGCATGACCATTCGTCTAAATTGGAGCAGTTGGTTAGCCTAATGGAGACCATTCGTGACCTACTCGTGTTATTCCGGGACAAGCCGAATAATCTTCTTGCAGGTTACGGAAAGAGGCGAGTTGTGACGAATGAATGGAGACAGCACGCTGAAGACCCTGGTTCCATTCCCTGTTTGTCCTGCGCTCTGACATGACTGTTACTATAAAAGCAACATATTCAGTACGGGATAAAATACGCCTCCGAGGTTTTGGTTGAAAATATAAAACCTTGACCTAGCTCGAGATTTTACATTTTCAACCAAAACCTCGGAGGCGTGTTTTATCCAACTTAAATGCAAGAAAAAAACAGAAAAATAAGAAATCATCAACATACCTTATAGTGAAACAATACAATGTATCGCGGTATAAAAGGAATTCGCTGAAAGCGTTTGAGAGAAAAACCAGGAACAAGCATGAACCAGCTGGAGTCATGACGATGAACTTACCAACTTCTCGCAACCTGTCCCGGTGGGAAAACAGTGGGTTAGAAAACTCAGCTCGACACGAGGTTGCAGGTTCGATCCACGTCATGAAAGTTTCATGTTAAATAAAAAGTGACATTTAATCAATCATCAAACACAATTGTGTTCACACCAAGAGTCAAGTTAACGAGACGTCAATTGTAAAACCCAGGTATTACAATTGTAATGTACTAGTATTTATCAGGTCCCAGGCATGCTACCGGAACGCCCCGGGCATTGTTGATATTGCTTGCCTTGAACGTTTACCAACATATTGAAGAACCTTCTGTTACTGTAGTGTGACGTCATCAGAGGTTTATAATTTCAGTTTAATTGTACCACCCATGGAATATATCAATGTACAGATCCGATTTCCCCATCGCTGAAGAAATGTTTCCGCATGTCCACACGATAAAGGCTTTGGCTGAAATATATTTTACTACCGCTGCTACAGGTTTGGCGTGCATTGCGTGACAATATTCACAATTAAGCTACATTAGGAAAGAAGCGCAAGTTTACGATCGCGCGAAACTAAAAATATGTGCAATTACTTATAAATCATAGTTTATACCTCTTTTCCAAATGATCTCTGTAATTACTAGTTGTTACCTCTCAATTCAGAAGTTTGGGATCTAATGATGAATTGAACGCAAATTGGCCTCCAAAGATTGCCCCTGGCTCAATCAAGTACCTCATCTATACTGCCCATACATATAACCTATATTTCCAACATGCATCACCGACTCAGCCTCTATCTAATTGCCGCCTCCGTGGTCTAGTGGTGAGCGTCCGCCCGGAGAGCGGAAGGTCCGGGGTTCGATCCCCGGCCGCGTCATACCAAAAGACGTTAAAAGATGGTACTTGTTATTACCCTGTCTGGCGCTCGGCATAAAGGGGCTAAAACAAGGACTGGTCGGCCCGGAGTCAGTATACTGTGTCTGAGTGGGGTATTCATGTTAAACTGCGGTATGGTATCTCAGTGAGCTGGCACTATAAATCGGCATCAGTCCGGACTAGTACAAGCAGCAACAAACACACACACACACACACACACACACACACGTACATGCACGTCGCTAAATAAGTGCAATAATCTTGGACGCGACGTTAAACCCAATTTCACCTCACCTCACCTCTATCTAATTACAGAGAGGAAGATCTACTGGTGCGCTAAGTCGACGGGTGATGTATGGGTATTCGACATGTCGACCGCCACCAACACCCAGCTGGTCCCCAACGGCGGCTCCGTATCCGGCTCCTGCAGCGGACTACGTCTCTACAACGACTACATCTACCTAATCTACTACAGATTGAAGTGAGTGACCGACATTAATACTTTCTATGTACATCGAACAGTGTATGAGTTAGTTACACAGGTGGCACTGGTGATATTTTAATCACTTTTGTGGAATCAAGGAGCACGGTATGTTTCTATCAGACCAACATCGCATCCATGCGTGGCTAAGGGACGTAACTCTGCACGAATCAACCTTAAACATTAGAAGCAAGATATGTGTTTGGTCATTGGTTTTTTCCCCTGTTTATCATAATATTTAACAAATATTTTGTTAGGACATTCAGCATTTCCGGCTACCAAATCATAATTTTTGGTAAACCTGATGACAATTTCTTTTTCTTTTTAATTTGGAATGAATTATCTTTACAAGAGAAAATCCCCGCGCCAGCACCCTCCCCCTCCCCATCTTGTGATCGGCCTCTGAATCAACCCGTTTACTGATGACAGTTGCTCCCCCACATTTATTTTAACTGTTATATTTGTGTGAGAATTTATAACAAACATTGTTCTTTTTTACAGTTATATTGAGAAGAGGCATAAGAATGGATCCCTAGCTGCGAAAATTCTTGAAGGCCAAATATCAGCATCGACAACAAAATATTTTGCTATTGTGGAATGATGTTTAAATGATTAAACGGGAACTCAACGAGTTCTACAATCAATGTAAATAACCTAGGGCCTCGTAGCATGCATCGTTAGTCTAGGCTAATGTCAATCCCATTACACCAAAAGCTTTAACTCCGATCTTTTACACGTTTACTCTCTGCGTGAAGATCTCGCAATATATCCCGCGGAGTGAGTGAGTGAGTTGAATTTACGCCCCTTGGAACAGTATTCCAGTTATATCACGGTGTGTCAGCCTAACTGTGGGAGGAAAGCGATGCAGGTCTGAGACGTTTACCACGTTGTCGAAACCCGCGAGCACGGGTATGATGCTGACAAACCTAGAAACATAATCAGGGCAAACCGGGATTCGAACCCACAATCATAGTTTTCTGGCATGCCCAAGGGACACAACTCTGCACAGCAAATTGCGGCGCCTTAGACGACTGGGCCACCCGTGCCCCCTCATCTCCCAAGGAGGTCTCGTCCGGTAACTTTCCAATCGCCCGATCATCCTCGAGGATTCTTAATTTATGTACGAGTGGACGAAACATTCAGACCAGAATATCTGTTTTATGCATCTCAAAAACGAAGTTAAACGGCCAGTTCCGGGTGTAAATATTAAAAGCCGAGCCGTTAAATTGTTGTGGATATGTTGTACACGCTTTCGTTTCTGAGCTTAAGGCATCTACGCCCATTAGGGAATACCATATGACTATTTATATTCAATGTGGGTGTTCTTTTATAAAAAGATATATTTCCGAATCGTTTTAGAAAACTCCTTCATTTAGCATGGGGTGTCAACATCCGCGGAAGATTCACACATCTTTTTCGGAAGGGATATATTTCTTCACGCAGAGAGATATCGTATCGAATAATTTTTCTTGATTTACATCTAATTTGAATGACGTACGGGTTTACAGTGGTCTTAGCGCTGAGATCGGTTTGTAGAACCGTGTCCGGAGAAATACTAAAACTTGATTGACTGTGTCCTTTCAACTTTAAAAGCGGGATTAAAAACTGATCTACATAAATCTGTGTTACATATAAACTGCCGGGCAAAAATGTATAAACCCATGTTTCATGGTGCCTAAAATTAACAAAACAGGGAATGGTAATTCGATGGTACCCTGAAAGAAACAAGAAATGGTAATTCGATGGTACCCTGAAAGAAACAAGAAATGGTAATTCGATGGTACCCTGAAAGAAACAAGAAATGGTAATTCGATGGTACCCTGAAAGAAACAAGAAATGGTAATTCGATGGTACCCTGAGAGAAACAAGAAATGGTAATTCGATGGAACCCTGAAAGAAACAAGAAATGGTAATTCGATGGTACCCTGAAAGAAACAAGAAATGGTAATTCGATGGTACCCTGAGAGAAACAAGAAATGGTAATTCGATGGAACCCTGAAAGAAACAAGAAATGGTAATTCGATGGTACCCTGAAAGAAACAAGAAATGGTAATTCGATGGTACCCTGAGAGAAACAAGAAATGGTAATTCGATGGAACCCTGAAAGAAACAAGAAATGGTAATTCGATGGTACCCTGAAAGAAACAAGAAATGGTAATTCGATGGTGATGTATTTGATACGGATATCAGGGTTTTTTTACCTTAAGTTTGCAATGTTTCGGCGACCTTTTGTAATCTTTTTGAATTCGTTTGCCCGGCGGTTTATAGTGTAATGTTACCGCTGTGATAGACACTCATGATATGATATGTATATTATCAATGACAACCATACGTGCTTCATGCACGAACGTTCTTTTCTGTTATGTTGAGAGTTGTATTGTGAGTGAATATAGTTTTACGCCTGTGTTTGAATATATTCCAGCAATATCGTGAGAGGGGCCCCAAATGGTTTTTTATTGTTTAACGCCACACTCGTGTATGACGTCGGTCTGTAAATAATGGACTTTAGACCAGACAATCCAGTGTTTGACATTATGAGCATCGAATCATATCCATGGGATACGATGTCATGCAATCAAACATGTCGAGTAGTCTGACAATCCGATCAATTTAGTCGCCTCTTACGACATGTATAGGTTGCTGGGAAATAAAATTCTAACCCGGAATCCCACGGCGGGGACCAAAGCTGGTATTTGGATGTGACGAGTTGCCGTTTTGACCAACTAGTCTACCCAACCGCCAACAGATCTATTAGCACATGCTGTATATTTGTTTTGTTTGTTTGTTTGTTTTAATGTTTTACGCCACCCTCAGCTATATGACGGCGGTCTTTTGATAGTCGAATCCGACCCAGACAACCCAGTGATTATCATCATGAGCATCGATCTTCGCAGTAGGGATACGATGACATGCATGAACCAAGTCAGCGAGCCTGACCACCCGACCCCGTTAGTCACCTCTTACAACAAGCATGGGTTGCTGAAAACCAATTCTAACCCTTAATCTTCACGTGACACATGTTGTATAAGAAATGTCACAGTGACTTCATCTGCATACGTTTAATTCTATATTATTGGTACTGTATTGAACAATATACTGTTCGTGATCTCGTGGTTGTTTGGTATATAAACTGGTGATGTAAATGTCATGAATACGATGAATAAGATATCTGAATATACGTCAATAAGAAAAATTAATTTATAAACATGAGGTTGAAAAATTGTAAAAATGTGCTGTACAAATGTATTGTATTCGGGGTCAGATTTATGTACACGGGGTCAGATTCCTGTTCACGGAATCATGCATGTGGCTGTCACGCCTGTTTGTATAAATTCATGGTGATTAAAAGGTCGATTTAACAGTCACTGTCCACAGACTTCGTGTTTACCTCGGCGTATTAAGACCGCCTCCGTGGTCTAGTGGTAGAGCGTCTGCCCGGAGAGCGGAAGGTCCGGGGTTCGATCCCCGACCGCGTCATACCAAAAGACGTTAAAAGATGGTACTTGTTGTTACCCTGTCTGGCGCTCGGCATTAAAGGGCTAAAACAAGGACTGGTCGGCTCGTAGTCAGTATACTGTGTCTGAGTGGGGTATTCATGTTAAACTGCGGCATGGTATCTCAGTGAGCTAGCACTATAAATGGGCATCAGTCCGGACAAGTACAAGCAGCCACACAAACACACACACGTACATGCACGTCGCTATATAAGTGCAATAATCTTGGACGCGACGTTAAACCCCATTTCACCTCACCTCACCTCGGCGTACTCGCAAGACAAAATTCCAGGCTTTTACGCGTCAGTGCCCACATGTGCCATGTCACTCACCTTCAGAGATGAAACGACCCGTGTTTGTTCCTTTATTCCGGGTTAGAATTAACCCTTCAGGCGCCATATAACGTAGTGATCATGAGTGCACTGGTGTTTTTGCTTTGAACAATATTCAAGATATATCAGGGTATGTCAGCTAAATGCACAATTGGAAACCTCGTGTGACGTCAACTGTTTTTTATGGGTTGGGCGTCGTCTAAGGCGCTGTGCAGAGTTGTGGCCCTTGGGCACGCCAGAAACTTATGGGTTCGAATCCCGGTTCGCCCCGATTATGTTTCTAGGTTTGTCAGCACCATACCCGTGCTAATGGGTTTCACCGAAGTGGTAAACGTCTGAGACCTGCATCACTTCAGGCTTTCCTCCCACATTAAGCTGACACGCCGTGATATAACTGGAATAATGTTAAAAGCGGCGTTGAACCCCACTCACTCACTCTTTTCGTAAAAGCAACTCACTCACACTCACTCACTCATCTGTTTTTTTCAGAGGTATCATATTTAAGAAATACACGACGAGTGGCAGTTGTTTATCGGACAATAAAACCCAACAGGGAAAAAAACCCATTAAGGGGCGCAGCCCCGAGTGGTTTATTCTTCTTGCAGTGTTATATTGTACCATAAACAACGGCGAGTCGTTCATTTCTAATATGAGATATCAACATTATGTACAGCCTGCTTAAGGATGCTGATAAAATGTACACGCTAAAAAAGAGTTTTCTTAATTTTAATAAAGATAACGCCCTGAATAGAATCCGACCTCGGCAATGTCGGACAAGTCCATTTTATAAACAGGTGGATTAAGTTTGGTATTTCCCGCATATTTTCACAATCCTAACGTCGATAACCTATACATTTTCTCCTAATACCGATTGTCATATCTCTTCCACGTTAGGATGCGATCGTTCGGCCACTGCGTTTATCTGCGTACTCCAGCTACATCGCTATAGGGAACAACTCACAATTAGACATCTGAGAAATAACCTCGTCCAATATATGACGTCATCAAGTAGCGAGCGCCCATTCGAATCTCTAGAATCTCTACGTTCTTCATTGTTCTTTGCGATTTATCGCTTAGGCATCTTACATATTTGTATACTGGCACTTATTGGAGGTTCAACTGTGGTCGCCGGTGGACGTCGGCGTTTTTTACAAAGTTCGTAAGAACCTGTAACTCTTCTGATGTAGGTTTCTACAAACATTATTTCTCTCTTCTTCTCTGGAGGGTACGAAAAGACCACATACGTACCTACACATCATACGTGAACGTGAATTAAATATCAGTTGTGTTCCTCCTGTGCCCTGATAAGCTCAATAGTCTCCTTTCCCGATGTTCCAATATACTGCAATTCATGATGTTGAGACTCTTGCTCCCTTAGGGCTCAGTCACACATTCAGGACGTTTCCTGCCGTCCTTGAAGGACCATTCCCGATTAAAATTTGTCAAAAGTGTGATCAAGATCCTGTGATTCGTGCCTTGAAATTCACAATCAGATGTTGTTCAGGAAGCGTCCCGATTCAGCCGTTTCCCGCCGAATCCGTCCCGATTATATCGTTCTCAAGCCGAATCTGATCCGATTTGTATCTTCCGCATGGTAACAAACGACCGAATCTGTCCCGACAGCGTCCCGATTCTCCCGAATGCGATCCGACAGTGACCGGACAGTGAACCGACAAAGACGGTTCGCGTTCGGCAAGATCTGGACGCAATCTGGACTCAATCGACAAGACAGCGTCCCGATCCACAGGACACCGTCCAGACAACACAGGACATTGTTACGATCCGAAACAGCAGAATCTGTCACGACATAGTTACGATTGTAATCAGTGTTTCCCCAGTGTTACGGGACGCACCATACTGTCGGGAGTGCTTGGCCGACCTCTATCGACCTTTCCCGATCCGTAGGACTCTGTTACGAACTTATATGACTGCGTTCAGACAATGATAGGACATTCCAGACCATTGAGGATAGTAATCCAACTTTTTCACTTTTCGTGTCGTAAAGCTGTCGAATCTCAAACGGGAGCCTTAATCGGTACTGTGTGAACCTGGCCTTACAAGACGGCAACTGAACCAATGTTTGAGGAAATATACATGTCGTTAAGTGAGGACCGTCACGCTTCGCGATAACCCCGAAATTTGAATGTTAAAGGATCGCATGAGTGTTCGTTGTTGTTTAACGCCGCACTCAGCAATATTCCAGCTATATGACGTCAGTCTGTAACTAAGCGAGTCTGGACCGGATATCCAGTGATTGACATCATGAGCATCGATCTACGCAATCGGGATACGATGACATGCATGTTGTTCCTTCATTCCGAATGACTACCCACCCAACACATTGGACTGAACCCACCCATCCTGCGTCATTCGGTATCTTCGCTGATCCAAAGAGTTCGTGTTTAATTTCGTCGAACGGAAACAAACTGTGTTTATAATGTAGAGCTCGGTTATCTGTTGGTTTTTAACCGTAATTTAAACAGTCTCGGTTCAACATTCAATTTAACGCAGCTAAATCTGCAGGTAACAGAGCTCTACATTGAAAACACAGTATGTTTATATCCTAATTAACTAGTTCAATGGATTCTGTCGTATATAAGAAATTGGTGAAAAGTTATTACCGTAATACCAATTTCATTATTGAGTGTTGCACAACGCTTGCTTGCAACCGATATGACATGGCTGCTGGGGATAATATTGATAGGACACAACAAATGTACAGGACACCGCCTTCATTATTGAACATGTTATTGAATTTTAAATATTAAAGAGGACTGTATAATGTGTGTGCGTGTGTGTGTGCGTGTGCGTGTGCGCGTGCGCGCGCGTGTGTGTGCGTGCGTGCGTGCGTGCGTGTGTGTGTGTGTGTGTGTGTGTGTGTGTGGTTTCTTGTGCTAGGCCTGATGAATGCCGATTGATAGCGCTAGCCCACTGAGATACCACGCAGTTTGAAATGACTATTTCACTCAAATACAGTATACTAGTTTCCAGCCGACTGGTCTTTGTTTTATCCGCTTTACGCCGCGTGTCAGGCAGGGTAACAACAAGTACTGTGTTGCAACGTCTCTTGGTGTGATCCGACCGAGTGGACGCTCCACTACCAGACAACGGAGGCGACATTTTTCTTTATAGAAAACCCGATACACGTAAAAGTGTATGCCAAATAATTACTGTGAAAGAATTCAACATTGATTTACGAGATTAACGAAGATTATCAGTTTATCATGTCTGTATGTGATATCGTACTATGTATGATACGATTAGTCATGTTGATAATAAGTATTGACATTTAAATCATAAACAGTATGTTAAGGTCTTCACTTACGGTGTAATCTAAGTTCTGTTATCCAGAAAATAGACGATAACATCAGCTGGAACTTTCTACATTAGAATGAATATAAACATACTTATGTGGAGGTCGATGAAAGCTTGCAAGAATGACATGTGGTTATGGCTAAGTTTGTTTGTTTGTTTGTTTGTTCCTGAACGCCGGACTCAGCAATATTCCAGCTATATGACGGCGGTCTGTAAATAATTGAGTCTGGACCAGACAATCCAGTGATTAATATCATGAGCATCGATCCACGCAATTGGGATCGATGACAGGCATCAACCACCCGATCCCGTTAGTCGCCTCTTACGACAAGCATAGTCGCCTTTTACAGCAAGCATGGGTTGCTGAAGACCTATTCTACCCCGGATCTTCACGGGTCTTGTCTTGTTTCAAGAGGATACTTACGGTTTTGACCATCCGGTCAGTTACTTTTCCCGGTTCTATTTTGACCTAAAGAATAAGCCCGAAATCACCACTCCCCAACAGATCTAGAATCACGTACTAACGCGATAGCTCCACAATTTGTTGTCCAGATCTGGAGTTGCGCCTCTTAGTATGCCAAGGATCCGGTTCCGATTCCAAGATGCGCTCGCGTTACGGCCATTGGTTTGTCAGAACGTTATCATGGGTTTCACCAGTGGTCAACAACTTGGAACTGCGCTGCCTTAGGCTATTCTAATACAATAAGAAGACGACCGCCACGCCACTAAAATACTCTTCAAATAATTATTGGTGTCAAACTCACTGGAGGTAATAGGGACCAAAATGGTCACTCGGACAGAAGTGCCTCAAATAAGCAAAAAGTGACCTTCGGTCTTGACAGGTCTTGGTTATTTCTCCGAGACAACATTTACAATAGGCAGATCTGATGAAACACTACAGCGTAATTAAGTGATGTTAAATCGTTTATCCAGACAGGACGTTATTTGCAGTCTGTTGACAATACTCCAGCCAGCTATCATATATTGAAGTTTGGTCTGAATGACAGGATGTTCAATCAAGTAAAAGAAATTGAAATGCAATATTTGCATACCAATGCCAATGAACAGATCGAGTTTCTTGTGTCACGATTCTATCAAAGCAGAATACATTTTACTGATCAATATGTTGGATTAATGATTTTGTGGTAGCTGTCCTTCTATTAGCCAACTAAAACATGCACAATAATGCCAATATAAACAAGTTGGTGATTGGGTTTAACAAGGGTACATAGAACTCAATTCCCACTTCCTGGGAATGAAAGCAAGTCTTCATTTGTCGCACAGATGCCTTTGAAAAGCCTTGTTTTGTCCCAGGACTGTCGTTGAATAGCTTTACCTTGTCAAAGAACTGTCATCAAAGAAGCTTGATTTGTCACAGAACTGTCGTTGAATAGCCTTCCCTTGTCAAAGAACTGTCATCGAACTGAAGTCGTAGCTTGTCGTAGGACTCGCAGAAGAGGTTTTGCTTGTCGGAGAAGGACTAACACGGAGAAGTTTTTGTTTCGAAGGACAAATCTGTTGAGAAAAACACGCATCTTGAGATGAAGATAGAGGCTATCTGGGTTTATTGTGTATGTGTCATCGCATCACGCGCTTCTCAAAGTGTCATGAACAGATTCTATTACAAAGTAGCGTCCACGGTCGTCGATGGTGTTGATATGTCGGCTGCTGCTGCGCGCTCACTCACCGAGTGCGCTGTGAAATGTTCCAACGTTGATGGGTCAACGGGAGGCATATTTTGCAAGACAAACAACATTTGTTCCTCGCTAAGCGACATCAACACGACATCACCTGTGCCCGTACCATCAAGCGATTGCAAAGTTTTCGCAGCAACGGTGAGATACACTTTGATGATCTGATATGTTGCACCAGTTATTTCTTTGTCTCAAGTTACCTGTAACTGAATCAGACACACGCCCAGTTAGAACCAGTCACTTCATCTTCTGAGTTAGGTTGAGATAGAAGTTGTAATTAAATCCATTTATTTCAGCAAGTCAAAAAATATCCCCACACCCTATCCCCCGATCCACAGCCACACACCAAAAGACGTTAAAAGATGGTACTTGTTGTTACCATGTCTGGCGCTCAGTACACACACACACACGCACGACTCACCTCACCTCAGTGGTGGAAGTGGTGGTGTGGGTAGGTGTCAGTGGTGGTGGTGATGGTGTGGGTAGGTGTCAGTGTTGGTGGTGTGGGTTGATGTCAGTGGTGGTGGTGGTGGTGTTGGTAGGTGTTGGTGGTGGTGGTGTGGGTTGGAGTCAGTGATGGCAGTGGTGGTGTGGGTAGGTGTCAGTGTTGGTGGTGTGGGCTGATGTCAGTGGTGGTGGTGGTGTGGGTAGGTGTCAGTGGTGGTGGTGGTGTGGGTTGGAGTCAGTGGTGGTGGTGGTGGTGGTGTGGGTTGGAGTCAGTGGTGGTGGTGGTGGTGGTGGTGGTGGTGGTGTGGGTTGGAGTCAGTGGTGGTGGTGGTGGTGATGGTGCTGGAAGGTGTCAGTGGTGGTGGTGGTGGTGGTGGTGTGGGTATGTGTCAGTGTTGGTGGTGTGGGCTGATGTCAGTGGTGGTGGTGGTGTCGGTTGGAGTCAGTGGTGGTGGTGGTGTGGGTAGGTGTCAGGTGTAGTGGTGGTGATGTGGGTTGGAGTCAGTGGTGGTAGTGGTGTGGGTAGGTGTCAGGTGTAGTGGTGGTGGTGTGGGTTGGAGTCAGTGGTGGTAGTGGTGTGGGTAGGTGTCAGTGGTGGTGGTGTGGGTTGGAGTCAGTGGTGGTGGTGGTGGTGTGGGTAGGTGTTGTTGGTGGTGGTGGTGCGGGTAGGTGTTGGTGGTGGTGGTGGTGGTGTGGGTTGGAGTCAGTGATGGTGGTGGTGGTGTGGGTAGGTGTCAGTGTTGGTGGTGTGGGTTGATGTCAGTGGTGGTGTTGGTGGTGTTGGTAGGTGTTGGTGGTGGTGGTGTGGGTTGGAGTCAGTGGTGGTGTGGGTAGGTGTCAGTGGTGGTGGTGGTGTGGGCTGATGTCAGTGGTGGTGGTGGTGTGGGTAGGTGTCAGTGCTGGTGGTGTGGGCTGATGTCAATGGTGGTAGTGGTGGTGTTGGTAGGTGTCAGTGGTGGTGGTGTGGGCTGATATCAGTGGTGGTGGTGGTGTGGGTAGGTGTCAGTGGTGGTGGTGGTGTGGGTTGGAGTCAGTGGTGGTGGTGGTGGTGCTGGAAGGTGTCAGTGTTGGTGGTGGTGTGGGTCGGAGTCAGTGTTGGTGGTGGTGTCGGTTGGAGTCAGTGGTGGTGGTGGTGTGGGAAGGTGTCAGTGGTGGTGGTGGTGGTGTGGGTAGGTGTCAGTGGTGGTGGTGTGGGTTGGAGTCAGTGGTGGTGGTGTCGGTTGGAGTCAGAGATTTATGTAAAGTATATTTTTCTCACTGTTCACTTATCCTTCCTATTCTTTTCTTTTCTTCTATTCCGTTCATGTTCAGTACCAGCTGTAAATCAATTATGAAAATATCTGGGAGAAGGCGCCCTAAGTTGGAGAACTTGTACCAAACCCCATTCTTTTTTTATGAATAAAATATGTTTAAATCAAGGGTAGACACATGTACGTACAATCGAAGTTTTCAATTCAGTACCAAAATGTGTAGCTACATATATCTTCATACTTTGTTTCATGAGTATCAATATGCTCGAAAGACGTGAACTAATGCTTTGTCTTGTTCTTGCAGACCGCCCCCTGCACGCCTCCTGCAAGGGATGCTGGTAGAAGTAAGTCATTATTTTGTGCCAACGATATACCATGTACCCATGACATACCATGTACCAGTGACATACCATGTACCCATGACATACCATGTACCAGTGACATACCATGTACCAGTGACATACCATGTACCCATGACATACCATGTACCAGTGACATACCATGTACCCATGACATACCATGTACCAGTGACATACCATGTACCCATGACATACCATGTACAGGTGACATACCATGTACCAGTGACATACCATGTACCCATGACATACCATGTACCAGTGACATACCATGTACCCATGACATACCATGTACCCATGACATAACATGTACAAGTGACATACCATGTACCAGTGACATATCATGTACCCATGACATACCATGTACCAATGACATACCATGTACCCACGATATACCATGTACCCATGACATACCATGTACCAGTGACATACCATGTACCAGTAACATACCATGTACCCATGACATACCATTTACCCGTGACATACCATGTATCCATTAAATACCATGTACCCGTGACATTCCATGTTTCAGTGACATACCATGTACCAGTGACATGCCATGTACCCATGACATAACATGTACCCGTGACATACCATGTACCCATGACATACCATGTACAAGTGACATACCATGTACCAGTGACATACCATGTACCCGTGACATACCATGTACCCATTAAATACCATGTACCCATGACATACCATGTACCCGTGACATACCATGTACCCGTGACATACCATGTACCCGTGACATACCATGTACCAGTAACATACCATATACCCGTGACATACCATGTACCCATGACATACCATGTACAAGTGACATACCATGTACCAGTGGCATACCATGTACCCATGACATACCATGTACCAGTGACATACCATGTACCAGTGACATATCATGTACCCATGACATACCATGTACCAATGACATACCATGTACCCACGATATACCATGTACCCATGACATAACATGTACAAGTGACATACCATGTACCAGTGACATATCATGTACCCATGACATACCATGTACCAATGACATACCATGTACCCACGATATACCATGTACCCATGACATACCATGTACCAGTGACATACCATGTACCAGTAACATACCATGTACCCATGACATACCATTTACCCGTGACATACCATGTATCCATTAAATACCATGTACCCGTGACATTCCATGTTTCAGTGACATACCATGTACCAGTGACATGCCATGTACCCATGACATAACATGTACCCGTGACATACCATGTACCCATGACATACCATGTACAAGTGACATACCATGTACCAGTGACATACCATGTACCCGTGACATACAATGTACCCATTAAATACCATGTACCCATGACATACCATGTACCAGTGACATACCATGTACCCATGACATACCATGTACCAGTGACATACCATGTACCCGTGACATACCATGTACCCATGACATACCATGTACCCATGACATAACATGTACAAGTGACATACCATGTACCAGTGACATATCATGTACCCATGACATACCATGTACCAATGACATACCATGTACCCATGATATACCATGTACCCATGACATACCATGTACCAGTGACATACCATGTACCAGTAACATACCATGTACCCATGACATACCATTTACCCGTGACATACCATGTATCCATTAAATACCATGTACCCGTGACATTCCATGTTTCAGTGACATACCATGTACCAGTGACATGCCATGTACCCATGACATAACATGTACCCGTGACATACCATGTACCCATGACATACCATGTACAAGTGACATACCATGTACCAGTGACATACCATGTACCCGTGACATACAATGTACCCATTAAATACCATGTACCCATGACATACCATGTACCAGTGACATACCATGTACCCATGACATACCATGTACCAGTGACATACCATGTACCCGTGACATACCATGTACCCATGACATACCATGTACCCATGACATACCATGTACAAGTGACATACCATGTACCAGTGACATATCATGTACCCATGACATACCATGTACCAATGACATACCATGTACCCATGATATACCATGTACCCATGACATACCATGTACCAGTGACATACCATGTACCAGTAACATACCATGTACCCATGACATACCATTTACCCGTGACATACCATGTATCCATTAAATACCATGTACCCGTGACATTCCATGTTTCAGTGACATACCATGTACCAGTGACATGCCATGTACCCATGACATAACATGTACCCGTGACATACCATGTACCCATGACATACCATGTACCAGTGACATACCATGTACCCGTGACATACCATGTATCAGTGACATACCATGTACCAGTAACATACCATATACCCGTGACATACCATGTACCCATTAAATACCATGTACCCATGACATACCATGTACCAGTGACATACCATGTACTATGACATACCATGTACCCATGACATACCATGTACCAGTGACATACCATGTACCCGTGACATACCATGTACCAGTGACATACCATGTACCAGTGACATACCATGAACCAGTGACATACCATGTACCCGTGACATACCATGTACCCATGACATACCATGTACAAGTGACATACAATGTACCAGTGACATACCATGTACCCGTGACATACCATGTACCAATGACATACCATGTACCAGTGACATACCATGTACCCATTAAATACCATGTACCCATGACATACCATGTACAAGTGACATACCATGTACCAGTGACAGACCATGTTCCAGTGACATACCATGAACCAGTGACATACCATGAACCAGTGACATACCATGTACCCATGACATACCATGTACAAGTGACATACAATGTACCAGTGACATACCATGTACCCATGACATACCATGTACCAATGACATACCATGTACCAGTGACATACCATGTACCCATGACATACCATGTACCAGTGACATACCATGTACCAGTGACATACCATGTTCCAGTGACATACCATGTACCCATGACATACCATGTACCCGTGACATACCATGTATCCATTAAATACCATGTACCAGTGACATTCCATGTTCCAGTGACATACCATGTACCAGTGACATACCATGTACCCGTGACATATCATGTACTAGTGACATACCATGTACCAGTGACATACCATGTACCAGTGACATACCATGTACCCATGACATACCATGTTCCCCATGACATACCATGTATCCATTAAATACCATGTACCAGTGACATTCCATGTTCCAGTTACATACCATGTACCAGTGACATACCATGTACCCATGACATACCATGTACCAGTGACATACTATGTACCCGTGACATATCATGTACTAGTGACATACCATGTACCAGTGAAATACCATGTACCCATGACATACCATGTACCCATGACATACCATGTTCCCATTAAATACCATGTACCAGTGACATTCCTTGTTCCAGTGACATACCATGTACCAGTGACATACCATGTACCAGTGACATTCCATGTACCCATGACATACCATGTACCAGTGACATACTATGTACCCATGACATGTGGATGTCCAGAATCACTGAGGTGCCATTGAAATAAGCTACACTGCTAGAAACACTTTGTGAATTTCAGTGTCCACTCACTCACATATTAACATCATGAAACCCGTGAAGATCCGGGGTAGAATAGGTCTTCAGCAACCCATGCTTGCCGTAAAAGGCGACTATGCTTGTCGTAAAAGGCGACTAACGGGATCGGGTGGTCAGGCTCGCTGATTTGGTTGATGCATGTCATCGGCCCCAATTGCATGGATCGATGTCCATGATATCATTCACTGGATTGTCTGGTCCAGACTCGATTATGTACAGACAGCCGTCATATAGCTCGAATATTGGTGAGTGCGGCGTAAAACAACAAACCAAAACATCATGACCATGACATGCACCAACGACGTCAGTGTTCCTGACCACCCGATCCCGTTAGTCGCCTCTTACGACAAGCAGGGGTTGCTGAAGACCTAGCTATTCTCTACCCGGAATTTCACGGGTCAACTATCATGTGATTATACACATTAACAAACACACCGTGTGCAAATATCAATTATTTACATAAGATGTATTGACAATGTTATGCTGTAGTATCGATGGTGGTGGTTGATGGGGCTGTTCTATGAAATCCAAGTGAGAAATATTTCTTTTATGTGTCGTCACAAAGGTCATGTTGGAATCAGAGAGGTTTGTATAAGCTAAAGCTAGATTTAAAATAAAAACAAAAACAGTGCAGGCACCTATACATTTTCGCTCAAAACACCTGACATTTTGTGTGTGCATTATCATAAGATCTTTGGTAAAATAGGATAGAAAACGCACGGCTCATTATTCGGATTTCAACAATTAATGGTATTCACACGTGTCTCTTGTGGACAGGATGGCATAGCTCTGGGAGCAATACGAAAAAAACATTATCAATGATTATTCTTAGTTAACTTCTGTTGGGCACATATTAACATTAAGTAATGTATGAATGTATAACTATGTATCAAACGGTTATTGTTATATTGCATATGTTTTTACTGTTTCATGTCACGTGTTGAGTGGACCAGTAGTCGTAGCGTGTCACGTGCTGACATGTCCTGATGTATTGACAATGTAACGCTGTAGTATCGATTGATATTCAGTCCCATGGAGAGATCACATGCAATGCATGCTGTCCACAAGTAGAAGCCATCCCATAGTTACGCGGAGATTCCGGGGAAATTAATTACACTCATCGCAGAAGATTCGCGATTGAATCACGGAACCTCCGCGGTACTACTGCTATAAGGCTGAGGTCGTACCGCAGCCTTCAAGCGTTACTTTCGCGAGAAGCCGCATCTTCCCGAGACAAGGGCGTTAACTGACAAGAGCGTTTAAGTGTCCACCCTTCCATCGTAGCGCCACCATGGCTATAACAAGTAATGTCCCTTCTATGTCCCACCTATTGACCAATCAGATTCCATCTTTCATATCCCTTGCATGTGCTTCAAACAAAATGGCGGCGCCTTGTCAAAACAATCTGGTCGATAATCAAGATACAAAATTGTAATAAAACGGGTCTTTCCCCGCGAAGTGCATCAAATTACTTGAGCATCTTGATTAAAAACATGAAATTGTTTACAAAATATCTGTCGAGGCCCAGTTGACGGTGTACATGCTTTGTAAATCCTGCAGTCGACCGAAATCTGCACGTTGAAATCCATGTTGTTTACGAACCGGATGTCTCGTTCATTACGCGATTTTGATTGGACTATGCATAGACTCGTTAGTCCAGCCAAAACGTAACTTCCTGCCTAGTTCGGCAAGGGTGGAAACTGGACTTGGTGGAGAAGACCTAGGCGGAATAGACTGCAACCATGGACATCAGTTAATACATAGACCTTTACTTTTAGTGAAAGGCGATATGAAACTGACATGGTTTTAATGGGTTTCAAAATGATATACTGCACAATCACTTGGGAAATCGAATTTTGGTATTGAATCGTTAGATAACCTCAAAGTATCTTTCAAGACACAGCTTTAAAATTCAACTGTCACTGGTCGGTTTTATCTGAAATTCGTTTGTTTGTTTGTTTGTTTGTTATGACAATCATGGTTTGCTGAGGACCAATTCTAATCCGGATTTTCACAGGGTAAGAGCCATTTGGGTGGGGGACCGACCATCTGATATTCTGGAGTGAGGGGTGGAGGGTCATTTTCTAGAATAAAAATGAAATTGTTCTACTCCTTCTTTCACTATCATCAGTAACCGAAAAATACCAGTAACTACCGCTTCTTGCCCCCTCTCTCCCTCGCCCCGATCCCTTATTGTTGTTTGAGTGGCGTAAAGTACCAACCTGTATGATGTGTATCTGATTCAGTGTTTTGTTTTTGTCAGCTGGAGAGCCACGGCTGCTGATAGCGATAGCTAATGACATAACGCTGTATAGATCCAATGGTAGCATGCTCTGGACAGAAACGCTGTCCCAGAGTTCGCGGGCAATGGCGTACTATTACAGGAAGAACAGGATTTACCTGGGGACGAACCCTGTGACGTCGATACAGCTAGACGGGGGCGACAACCAAACTCATGGAACCAACTATTCAGGTAGACTGTCGCGTTACGATAAGAACAAGTTGGGTAAAAAGTGAGTGTTTTTCACCACAATCTGAAGCGCAAACGTGGCTGGACCAGTTAAAGCAATGGAGTTTGGGTGTGGTAACAAAGAGTGAGTGAGTATGGTTTTACGCCGCTTTTAGCAATATTCCAGCAATATCACGGCGGGGAACACGAGAAATGGGCTTCACACATTGTACCCATTTCGGGATTCGAACCCGGGTCTTCGACGTGACGAGCGAACGCTTTAACCACATGGCTACCCGACCGCCCCTGGTAACAAAGAGATGACTATGGTAACAATATGACACTGTAACAATGTAACGTGTCCACACGGGGTCATTAATGATGAACTGGTGTTATTCTTTGTTTCAGGAACGATTCTTGGAATGTCTATCGACGAATGCCGGGACTTGATCTACTTGTCTGTCAGCGGGGATCGCGTGGTCAAGATGACGTCAGACGGCACTTGGACAATCATGGCGCCCGACCTAGAAGTGTCCAAACCACGTCAAAACCAGCTCAACTTGGAAGACAAGTGAGCAGTGAGTGAGTGAGTTATGTTTAACGCCGCTTGTAACAGTATTCCAGTTGTATCACGGCGTGTCAGCTTAATGTGGGAGGAAAGCTACAAGTGATGCAGGTTTTAGACGTTTACCACTTTGGTGAAACCCACGAGCACGGGTATGGCTCTGACAAACCTAGAAACATAATCCGGGCGAACCGGGATTCGAACCGACAATCATAGGTTTCTGGCGTGCCCAAGTGACGCAACTCTGCACAGCGAATTGCGGCGCCTTAGACGACTAGGCCACCCGTGCCCCCACATGTGAGCAGAGTTGCAAGGAGCGTGTGAATGTTGTATAATGCTGCATTCAGCAAAATTGCACCTATTTCTCGGCGGCCTGTTAATAATCAATCCATCAACATCGAGCTGCGCCATGGAGGTACATGTACGATGACACCCAGTCCGCCGGGACGCTAGTAGTAACCCAACGTCATTTATCAACCTATAATGTCTAAATGTATTAATCCTTTACAATGTGAATCTCAAGAAATTATTTATAAATTAGGACAATTTGTGTATTCTGTTTTAGAAATTAGACAAAGTTATATTGTATAGTGTCCATTAAAATACTGCCTGCCACTGAAGGTCTTCACCAGATAAATGGGTTTGGTTTGGTGGGGGTGGGGGAGGGTGGAGGTATATTGATCGTTGTCTATTGCACCTGCACTTTCATGTATAGTTACTATGCACTTGTATTTATGCACATCCTGAAGGTGTACTGGTTAATTCTGATACTAGGAGATTGTTTGAAGCATCGTTGAACCAAACGCACTCGCCGATATATCCACAGGCTGACACAGGATATAAACTCTGATATAACACTCTGGAACCCATCTGACTACATATATAACAGTATGTCATGCAATGTCCCCGTGAGTCATGGGGCGGTGGGATAACCTAGTGGTTAAAGCGTTCGCTCGTTATGACGAAGGCCCCGGTTCGATTCCCCACATGGGTACAATGTGGGAAGCATTTTCTAAGGTCTCAGACGGGATATGGCTGGAATATTGCAAATTAGGGGCCATAAACACCGGATGAGTTAAACACCGAATGAGTTAAAGTGAGTCGCTCGTCCTAAAATCGACCAAATGGGATCGGGTGGTCAGGATTGGTTATTGGCTTGACTGTGTGTCATAGTACTCCTGATTGTTGTTCATAATATCAACCGGGGCGGTCGGGTAGCCTAGTGGTTAAAGCGATCGCTCGTCACGACGAAGACCCGGATTCGATTCCCGACATGGGTACACTGTGTGAAGCCCATTTCTGGTGTTCCCCGCCGTGATATTGCTAAAAGCGGCGTAGAACCATACTCACTCACTCACTCACTCATAATATCACCCATTGGTGAATCTGTCCCATACTCGTTCTCCATCGTGATATGGCTGGAACATTTACTGCGTCGTTAAACAACATTCACTCACTCTACTTTTTCCTGCTGTTTAGATCTTATTCTGAAAATCAATTACACGGGAGCATAGAGAATCTAACCGAAAAAGCTACTTTCACTTTACAGCAAAACATAGATAACTCGAACCCATTTGTCTCGACAACCCGTTAAAGACGATGTTCATGTCATTTTATTGACCAGGCATAATCTGTGGTGTAATATCGGTACGTATCTCGAACTACGGATTATTCGACATATTTAGATGTCCCCCGTGACTTCGAGTTTACAATGTTGGATATAGGTGTATAAAAACGCAGTAGTAGACATAGTATCACGACTGTGTTTAGTGTAACACTGTACTGTTTTGTCAAATGTCTTTGATCACATTTGTCCCGAAGGGTTTCGTTTCTGTACGTTCCAGTTGTTTCTCCGTCAGTATATACATTTTGTTTTCAGTGTGCTGTACTGGGCTGATGAGGGGTTTAAAACGATGAAGAGCGTGAAGACTAATGAGGCGTCTCCGGTAACGACGATGTTCACATCAACATCCACGGTGTGGGGCATGGACGTCGACATTCCAGGTAAATAAAAAAAATTTGCATTCTTTCATCAGAGGAATTTTCAGAGGTAAAATATTCAGACAAATTTGAACTTTTGAATTAGGGCATTCAAACAAAGGGTCACAGATGTCATCTTAGGCGCCGCGATTCGCACTGTAGATTTGTGTTTGTTTGTTTGTTGTTTAACGCCGCACTCAGCAAAATTCCAGCTATATGACGGCGGTCGGTAAATAATCGAGTCTGGACCAGACAATTAGGTGATTGACATAATGAGCATCGATCTATGCAATTGGGATACGATTACATGCATCAACAAAATCGGGGACCCTGGCCACCCGATGTATCCTTAGAAGCCTGATAACCCTACGGGGCGTGTATACAGCGAATAACTGCTATCGGCACATGCAGTTGCATGTTTGAATGATGTCACTCGCTCCTACTAATGTAAGTAAACTGTGCATGCCGATATGTTTCATTACACAACCAGGTTGTTTTCTCTAAACCTACTCGGGGGCACGGGTGGCCCAGTCGTCTAGGGCGCCGCATTTCGCTATGCAGAGTTGCGTCCCTTGGGCACGCCCGAAACCTCTGATTGTGGGTTCAAATCCCGGTTCGAATCCCGGTTCACCCCGATTATGTTTCTAGGTTTGTCAGCTCCATACCCGTGCTCGTGGGTTTCACCGAAGTGGTAAACGTCTGAGACCTGCATCACTTCGGGATTTCCTCCCACATTAAGCTGCCACGCCGTGATATAACTGGAATATTGTTAAAAGCGGCGTTAAACCCAACTCACTCACTCTGAACCTACTCCCTGTCTGCACGTGAAGACTTGGGGCGAATCGACACAGAAGGAAGAGGATTTTATGTCGCTTTAATCAATTCTTTTTCTGGACACTGATCCACTTCCGAGAAGGGTGAGGTGAGGTGAAATGGGCTTTAACGTCGCGCACAAGATTATTGCACTTATATAGCGACGTGCATACACGTGTGTGTGTGTGTGTGGCTGCTTGTACTAGTCCGGACTAATGCCGATGTTATAGTGCTAGCACATTGAGATACCATGCCGCAGTTTAACATGAATACCCCAGACACAGTATACTGACCTGACTCCGACCTGAATGCCGATTGAATGACGCGCCCTTTTATATGCCCTCAGCCCAGAGGATCTACTGGTGCGCTAAGTCGACGGGTGATGTATGGGTATTCGACATGTCGACCTCCACCAACACCCAGCTGGTCCCCAACGGCGGCCCCGTGTCCGGCTCCTGCAGCGGACTACGTCTCTACAACGACTACATCTACCTCATCTACTACAGACATGGGTAATGCTCTTTATATATATCTACAATTACTTCAAATAAGTACGCGAACGCTATTAAAATATTGTTTCATAGTAAATTGAGATAGTATTTAAAGACATAGATATTTGAATAAATAGAAACATTGTTGTAGATGTTTGTTTTCTGTTATTTATTTTATGTGTTGCCATTATATTGAGCCTTCCATCCCTATAGGAAAATGAACCCTTTTTTTCATATATGGAGTGTCCTGCTCACCTAACCATACGTTACACCTCACAGAGTTCCATCTTTTACTGGTCATGGTAGAATAGAGATAAACCTTCTGTGGAGGTTATCTGCAGATTGAACCGCGCTAAATTGAACATTTGAAGCCTCATGCTAAGCGTTCGGTTTCAAATTCAGTTTAGCGCGTTTAAATCTACATGTAACCTAGCTCTACATTGAAAACACAGTCGGTTTATCTCCTAATTGTTTGACATTAATGATATTTTATTGTGTATATTAGATACTGATTGCTTCAAGGGATCAAATGTTGGGGAAGACGCATTTTGAGGAGCACGTATTATTAATGTACAGCCTATTAACTAATTTCTATAATTAAGAAAAAACACCCTCCAAAGTAGTTTCATTTGGGAATGCAATTTTTATTGTCTTCTCAGTCAATGAAACATTTCAGTCCGATTTTTTTCATTTAATACTTTTACAAGATATACTTTAAAATTTTACTCTTTTTTATCTGTTTCAACCACCGACCTATTTTGTCAACCGATCGCAGTCAACTTCGTCATTAATGGTTGACTCACTGACACCAGTCGTCCAAGGCGCCGCAATTCGCTGTGCAGAGTTGCGTCCCTTGGGCACGCCAGACACCTATGATTGTGGGTTCGAATCCCGGTTCGCTCCGATTATGTTTCTAGGTTTGTCAGCACCATACCCATGCTCGTGGGTTTCACCGAAGCGGTTAACGTCTAAGACCTGCATCACTTTCCTTCCATGTTAAGCTGACACGCCGTGATATAACTGGAATACTGTTACAAGCGGCGTTAAACACAACTCACTCACTCACTGGAAGAGGGGCAATGTTGTCTGAAGCGCCGCAATTCGTTGTGCAGAGTTGCATACTTTGGGTACGCCAGAAACATATGATTGTGGTTTTGAATCCCGGTTCGCCCCGATTATGTGTCTAGGTGTGTCAATAGATTGCCCGTCAATACATTGCCCGTGGGTTTCACCCAAGTGGTAAACGTCTAAAAGTGCATCACTTCGGGCTTTCCTCCCACATCAAGCTGACACACCGCGATATAAATGGAACACTGTTCAAAACGGCGTTAAAACCCAACTTACTCACTTGGAAGCTTTAGAATGACACGGTGCATGAAATTATAAGCGTCAGACGTAGATAAAATTAGAACAAAGGCAGATTTTATGAATTTCAAGAGAAACGTTAACTGAGCATGACCCAAAGTGATTTAATTACAAATATGTATCTCCTAATAAAATAAGCTTGTCTCAAAGGTTTGCTTCAAATATCAGAAAATTTCCATCACGAAATTTTAAATCCTCTTAAATCTGCCTTTTTGATACATTTGAGCTATTTTACATATACCGTCTGGTGTTCTTGTAAGTCTAAACCATGCAGGTGATGAAAACGGAGTCTGATCCTCATTCATATGAATTAATACACAAGACATCTTTCATAACGAATTCTGAAACTTAAAGATTTACTCATTTTTTAAATTGTGCTGATCCGGTAGGCTGGACTCTATTTCATCGCCTCTCCTCACATTTGATAGCAATTATTATATGTTGGTGTCTACATCCAAATGCTACATCAGTGACATCTTGTTTTAGGTATGTGGAGAAGAGATCTAAAGATGGACTTCTAGTTGAGAAGCTTTTGGATGGAGTGATCCCCGGAGCGAAAACAAAATATATGGCTATTATAGAATAACTGGACTAACTTCGGTTGCGCAACTTTCACATTCAGACTTCAAGCATCGACGACTATCAAAAGAAGCGTCATAAAATCCCTCGCATTGAATTAAACAAGAGACTGATCCAGATGTCGGAGCTGGCAAAACTGATAACCAGATATTAAACTAACAGGTTGAAGGTTTTGTTTGTTTGTTCATTTAACGTCGCACTCAGCAATATTCCAGCTGTATGACGGCGGTCTGCACAATTCGGATACGGTGCCATGCATCCACCAAGTCAGCGAGCCTGACTATCCGATCCCGTTAGTCGCTTCTTACGATAAGCATAGGTTGCTGAAGACCAATTCTAACCAGGCTCTTAAAGGGTACCTTGAAGGTCATATTAGAGAAAATCGCCAACATTTCTTCAATACGAGAAGTGTGTGCTGTAATCAGTGTGGCTGTTGACACAGGCTGTTGACACAGGCTGTTGGCTGTGGCGAGACTGTGCAGCACATCTCAACAACTCAGTCAATGCTGTTATCACGCATTGTTCCACCTCCTATATCTACAACTACCACAACCCCGACATTTTATTGACAAAATTACTTTTATTTTATTATTTTGTATTTCAAATCTACGGGTGATAAAAGCTAAGAAGCAGCAGTTATGAGTTCCGCTCCTTTGTCGTGCCAGGATCCGCTGGTCGTAGGCTAAGTAAACATGGTAAACACCACTTGCGTTACCTTTGACCACCTCCAACTTTCGCCTGACACGCCGTGATATATCTGAAGTACTGTTATGATTCTTTCACTGTTGATAACGGGAAATAAATAAGTGAATCAGTCTCTATCCCCTGGTTGGCTTGTAATGAATACATACAGATTAGCACTTGTCGGATGGTGGGGTAGCCTTGTGGTTCAAGCGCTTGCTTGCTCGTCATGCTGTAGACTCGGTTTGATTCTCTTTATGACACTTTGCTAAGAGCTAAAAGATACGGTAGCCTTTTAGGGCCATATGGTTTTTTTCTTTTCGTCTTGAAATTTCAAGATACTAAGTAGAAATTTCAAGATAATGATCTTGAAAGTTCAAAATAAAAAGTTGAATTAAGATTAGAACTTAAAATTTCAACTTATTATCTTGAAATTTCAACTTAGTATCTTGAAATTTCAACTGATGTATCTTACAATTTCAACATAGCATCTAAGAGTTTCAACTTATCTTTAAATTTCAAGTTAAAAACAAATGGCCCTGAAAGGCTTCCGTAACAAAGACGATGACCGCGCTGTTTATAAACACTCTCATGACAGGAGTGTACAGCGATTTAGGGTGCCTGAATCAACATTTCACGGAACGGTATCCATTCGTGATGTCCATTTAGGGATTCGAACCATTGTGTGACCCTTTTTGACCTGTAGGGTACCCCACCGCGACCATTTTTATATCAGCTAGTATTATCATGATTTACCTGGCCCATCGTGTAAGAGCACACGTACGTACACACACAGTCAGGGTTCGTATCCAAGATACACTCTGATTGTCGAGATTGGTTCGTAAGTATCTTACCATACTCACAATTCGGATACGGTGCCATGCATCCACCAAGTGAGCGAGGCTGACTATCCGATCCCGTTAGTCGCTTCTTACGATAAGCATAGGTTGCTGAAGACCAATTCTAACCAGGCTCTTAAAGGGTACCTTGAAGGTCATATTAGAGAAAATCGCCAACATTTCTTCAATACGAGAAGTGTGTGCTGTAATCAGTGTGGCTGTTGACACTGGCTGTTGACACAGGCTGTTGGCTGTGGCGAGACTGTGCAGCACATCTCAACAACTCAGTCAATGCTGTTATCACGCATTGTTCCACCTCCTATATCTACAACTACCACAACCCCGACATTTTATTGACAAAATTACTTTTATTTTATTATTTTGTATTTCAAATCTACGGGTGATAAAAGCTAAGAAGCAGCAGTTATGAGTTCCGCTCCTTTGTCGTGCCAGGATCCGCTGGTCGTAGGCTAAGTAAACATGGTAAACACCACTTGCGTTACCTTTGACCACCTCCAACTTTCGCCTGACACGCCGTGATATATCTGAAGTACTGTTATGATTCTTTCACTGTTGATAACGGGAAATAAATAAGTGAATCAGTCTCTATCCCCTGGTTGGCTTGTAATGAATACATACAGATTAGCACTTGTCGGATGGTGGGGTAGCCTTGTGGTTCAAGCGCTTGCTTGCTCGTCATGCTGTAGACTCGGTTTGATTCTCTTTATGACACTTTGCTAAGAGCTAAAAGATACGGTAGCCTTTTAGGGCCATATGGTTTTTTTCTTTTCGTCTTGAAATTTCAAGATACTAAGTAGAAATTTCAAGATAATGATCTTGAAAGTTCAAAATAAAAAGTTGAATTAAGATTAGAACTTAAAATTTCAACTTATTATCTTGAAATTTCAACTTAGTATCTTGAAATTTCAACTGATGTATCTTACAATTTCAACATAGCATCTAAGAGTTTCAACTTATCTTTAAATTTCAAGTTAAAAACAAATGGCCCTGAAAGGCTTCCGTAACAAAGACGATGACCGCGCTGTTTATAAACACTCTCATGACAGGAGTGTACAGCGATTTAGGGTGCCTGAATCAACATTTCACGGAACGGTATCCATTCGTGATGTCCATTTAGGGATTCGAACCATTGTGTGACCCTTTTTGACCTGTAGGGTACCCCACCGCGACCATTTTTATATCAGCTAGTATTATCATGATTTACCTGGCCCATCGTGTAAGAGCACACGTACGTACACACACAGTCAGGGTTCGTATCCAAGATACACTCTGATTGTCGAGATTGGTTCGTAAGTATCTTACCATACTCACGTGTTTCACCAAATTGGTACACGTCTAGGACATGTACCACTTCAAGCTTTCCTCCCGCGTCGTGTTGAAGTGACTACACGTTGGAGAATTAAAAGGAGGAAATTGATTTTATTGCTCTTTGATCAGTTCTCACAGCCACTTCCTTTTTTGTGCATAGAATTATTATCTACACCAATAAACGAATAAATGTACCACACGGATCACACGTGATTCTTTTAACTTTGTAGTGAATAAAATTTGTTTCGTATCTGACACACATGTAAATAAGCTCAATAAGTATTTATTACACACAATAAATAATTTGTTTATTCGCTCTCTTGTTGTTTACATAGTGACTATACGGTTTGCGTATGGTTCCCAGCACGATCACAACTAATACAATCACTAATCAGCTTCACAAAATATATACAGTAAAGTACGGTTATAACGAACTCAAAGGGACTACTAATTTTAGTTCGTTATAAGCATATATGCAGCATAACTACAGCAATTAGTCTGGACCAAAAAAGTAAGTTCGTTATATCCGTCAGTTCGTTATAAGCGAGTTCGTTTTAACCGTAGTTTACTGTATAGCCAGGGAATCAAACGGGGACCATCTGAGTTACGATTGAACACTTTAACCGCAAGGCTACCCCACCACCCCTATTTCAGATAAAACACATCACAAAACAAAACATTTAATTTTATTATCACGACCTGTACGAGTGTTTTTCGAATATCCCCTTTGATGTGCCAACGCCACTGGCCACTGGCCATATGTATATATAATCATGGTGACGATATTACCAAGACGCTAGTCAGAAGTAGGTTGAAAAAATTGATTACATCTGCACATGACGCTAAGCCATAATTTTCCATATTTAAGAATGTGACATATTCATCAACGACCGCATGTTACCATGGTAACTATTCCTTTGAGAATGTAATTTAATTAGTATGAAGATGCCTCCGGTTTGGAGAATATATCTGTTTTTATTTGATTTTGCCAGGCTAATGGTTTTGGTAAAAAGCTCGAATTAAGAATTTGAGTTTTGCTATTGTTTATTTGATTTCAGACGAAATTGGATTCTATAGCAGATATAGGCCTCCAGTTAATGTTTATGCTATGAATGGCAAAACATGACGAGGACACTTTGGGTCTTACTGCATCTGCATAGTTTAGAGACCCGTGAAGATCCGGTGTACAATAGGTCTTCAGCAACCCAAGAATGTCGTTGGGGGCGACTGACGGGATCAGGTGGTCAGGCTCACTGACTTGGTTGATGCATGTCACCGTATCCCAATGGCGTGGATCGACGCTCATGATGTCAATAACTGGATTGCCTGGTCCAGACTCGATTGTTTACAGACCGCCGTCATATAGCTGGAATACTACTGAGTGCGGCGTTAGACAACAAACAAACAAAGCATCATTTAGAAAATGACTTTTCTCTTTAGAACCTATTGCGACACCTGTTGTAGAGGTAAAGCTGAAATGAATAAAAAAGACCGTTTTTGAAGTTTAGGTTTGGTTTGGTTTTTGTTGTTTAATGTCGCTCTCATCAATTTTCCAGCTTTATGACGGCGGTCTGTAAATAAATAAATAATTAGTCTAGACCAGACAATCCAGTGAAAGACGTCACGAGTATCGATCTACGCAAATGGGATGCAATGGCATGCATCAACCGAGTCAGCGAGCCTGACCACCCGATCCCGTTGTTAAATAGTCGCCTCTTACGACAAGCATAGTCTTTTACGGCAAGCATAGTCTTTTACGGCAAGCATGGGTTGCTGAACAACTACTCTACCCCGGATCTTCAAGGATCCAATCCTTTATGGATGATCCGTATTAACTCAAGCATCGTTACTGTTATATAGATCTTCTAGAATGTTTTCGGGGTGGGGTAGCTCGTGGTTAAAACGTTCGCTCGTCACGCTGAAGACCTGAGTATTTATTGTTTTCAGCGTGTTGGTTCATTTTGACACTTTTTTCTTGTTTTTGTAAGGGCGACAATGCGACAACGCCCAATGTCCCTACTAGGATTCCATAGTTGAGATCGTGTGTTGATGTGTATACCATCAGTCGTGGAACGAACACTATGGTAGACGAGGAGTCTTGCCCACATCCGCATCTGTAATTAGCAACTGTTGTTCATGACGTCGCCGGGACAATTCCATGTGTGGAAGGCATCTCACTGACAGGAAATTGTATGGGATTCGGAATCTCTCATCGACCTTATACCCTTTCAGGAATCAAAACAGTAAAAGTTCCATCCGAAAAATCGTAATCCTAAATTGAAACTTCCCCCTTTGATGTTAGACGTTTCGCGGTAACCATCACTAAATTCTATACTTTATGGGATAATTCTGTCAAAAATGACCCGTATCTTTATATCTGTAACACCAACGTATTGATGATACAAGATGGCGGAAAAGTAGGACTCAGTAACTAGTTTGAGCTCCGTCTTACGTTCCCAATTCTCCGCCTGCGATGCAAGGTTGAGAAGTAAATCATTTAAAAGCACAGTAACATCAAATCTTGTATCTTGCTACATGTTTTTGTTGCCATCTGCGTGACTGTGACTTTTATTGTTCGAACGACAAATGAGCGTGACACGTGACAGTGCCACGTCGACCAAGATGGATGACACCCCAACCACGAAGTCCAGTGGATCGTAGAGACGGATGGAGAGTCCACCACTTGATGAACTTGATGAACTGAAACGTCGAGTCACCATTACCAGAACCAACAATGTCTGAATCGGAGAACATAATATCCGTAAAAAGTGAGTGAGTGAGTGAGTTTATGCTTTACGTCACATCGGCAATATTTCAGCCATATCGTGACGAATTGTCATCATCACTTTGGTTCCCGCCCTAGCTCCCGTTTTGCCTAACTTGTCGATTAGTCAAATGCAAGTTCAAAACACAGACTGGGTAACATAAGTGGTTAGAGATGCAACAAGCCATTTTGTTTCAACAATCGATGAACAGAAGAAAGTTATTTGAAGTCAACAAAATGAAATTGTCGACGATTGAAACAAGGTCAGTCAAGGCCACCCGAGAAGTCACGCTGAAGGCCCGGGTTCGATTCCCGACATGGGTACAATGTGTGAAGCCCATTTCTGGTGTCCCCACACGTGATATTGCTGGAATATTGCTAAAAGCGGCGTAAAACTATACTCATTCACTAGAAGTCGATGACGTGGTAGTATACGAGGCGTAACTAGCTCAGATCCATGAATGTTCCTGTTGGTAGGAACATGACTACAGATGACACAATACTTGAAATATTTGTGAACCAATTAGGGACAAAAATACAAAATACGACATCGATCGTTCCACTTTGTAAGCAAACCCCATGAGGGTAAGGCTTATATCACCATCAAACTCACCTCATACAATATCAGAGCCAAAATCAATGCAGCAGAGAGTCAGCTGAAGGGCCATACTGACAAAATATTCATAACTTAATCCCTGACACGTTACAGACACGAACTTATCAAAACGTTGATCAATTTTCGAACTTCGAAACGTATTTTGTCATTCTAGACTCGGGATGGACGGGTATTTGCAACGATCAACCAGGTAGCGATAGAGTTCGCATTAAAAGTGTGAATAACATTGCCCAAATACTTTCAAAGTCATTGATTGGACTGCCATGATACAAAATATCCATATACCTGGTATTCCTATTTTATATATTATACCTACCTTGTATATTATGCTGTTGTTCACAGTCAAGTTGATTGTCACCCTGATGCTGACCACAGGGACATTCCTTCTGATGAATCATCTTACGATCATGCTTTTGGCTTTATGTTTGTTATCATATGCAAGTGTCACCTGCACATAGCAAACTTGCACTATTTGTACACCACCATATATATATATATATAACCGTTACGTAAATCCAGATTTGTGTGAGGTAGGAAATTACATTTATACCAGGAACCGTACAAGGTATTGAGCCACAATGTTGTGGAGAGAACACATGGTGATTGTAGTCATCTCAGTTATCGGAACATTGGAAATGTCCAAGGTGAAGGTAAGCTACCATCAGTGACGCTTATGTCCCCCGTTGAGGCCTGACCAAGGAAGAGACGAGTATGCGAATCACATCCTGGGGAATGGTAGCCCACTCGCCCTGCAACGCAAAAGCCAACTGCCGCAACGTCTGGGGTTGTGGTTGACGTCGCGTAGCCATCTATCCCACATGATTTTAAATCAGGGTTCAAATCCGGGGATCTGGAGGGCCAGGGGAGAACATTAACGTTGTTGTTGTGTAGAGAGGCTCTTGTGATCTGTGCTGTATGCGATCGAGCGTTGTCCTGCTGGAATAAACCGTTGCTGTTGGCGGAAATTGGGAGGACGTGTGGTAGGAGAATTGCGTTGATGTATCGTTGTGCCGTACCCTGGATATGGACCAAACCTGTCCTGCCATGATGAGAGCCCACATCATAACGCTACCCCTACCAAACCTGTCCACTTCCTGTACGCAGCTTCCGGCGTAACGTTCTCCCCGACGTCTGTTCCACCCCCTCGACGAAGGAGAAATCTTGATTCGTCGCTGAACCAGACATCTATCCATTGCAGTTGAGGCCATACCCTGTGTTGACGACACTAATGCAGTCGTTGTTAACGATGTTGTCGACTCAATATGACACGTCGAACAGGACGTCTTGCTCTTAGACCTGCTGCTCTTAAACGGTTTCGTACGGTCTGGTCGTAGATTCTGCGCATTCCGGGTATTTGGGACGCGGTAGAGGTGGATGTGGTCGTCCTTTCACGTAGATGGCGCAGTCGGATGAGGATGAAATGATCTAGGCCGGGATGGTTACTCTAAGTCGTCCCGACCTTGGCCGATCACGTACTGACCCATTGACCGTGGACATTCATTCATTCATTCATTCATTCATTCATTCATTCATTCATTTTGTGTACTTCCATCACATAACAATATTTAATTGTCAACACGGGGGCACGGGTGGCCCAGTCGTCTAAGGCGCCGCGATTCGCTGTGCAGAGTTGCATCCCTTGGGCAAGCCAGAAACCTATGATTATGGGTTCGAATCACGGTTCGCCCGGATTATGTTTCTAGGTTTGTCAGCAACATACCCGTGCTCGTGGGTTTCACCGAAGTGGTAAACGTCTGAGACCTGCATCACTTCTGGCTTACCTCCCACATTAAGCTGACACGCCGTGATATAACCAGAAAACTGTTAAAAGCGGCGTTAAACCAAACTCACTCACTCACTCACTCACTAATTGTCAACCCAACCGCGATCTACCGTGAATAGCTTGAATTTCAAAACAATCCACACTATTTACCATGAAGTCATTAATATACATGCACACTACAATGTGTCACTCAAAGCGCTTACTTTCATGAAATATACATAGAATCCACCGGAATATATAACGTACTTATAACACAAGAACGTTACGACAGTGTAACTCAATAACAGTGATGCTATTTGGAATACACTCAAGTATCTTCCCTATATTGACCAAACCTGGGTTTTGTCCTCCAACATGTTTGGACATGGCTGATATATCGACACACAATGATTCAAAATTGTTACGAGTTATTTGAGATAACTTCATAATGATGCTCTAGGAAAATAGAGCGAATCCAACAAGGTACACAATAAAGAGTTAGTTTTAACGCCGCTTTTAACGGTATCTCAGAGGTTTACCCCTTTTTGTGAAACCCACGATCAAGAGTGTGATGCTGACAAACTAAAAACATGATGAGGGAAAATTAAACATACTATAACTCTTGACAATCATCTATGATCTTAATTGCACAATATTTATAAACAATGTACTAATTCATTCATTACCTTACCGTTTACTAGTAACTATCTTTTATGCAAAAGCTAGGGGCACAGATCGAAACGCATGGTCATGTGCACTGTTGGACTTACATATATTTCTACATCTCAAGCTGCTCATCAATCGTAATATATTTTTTAAACACTATATATCAATATCTACCTTAACCACTTCCCTCTTAATAAGTAAGCTTAATTTAACCAAAAGAGAAATTGATTGAATGAAGAAGCCGGTACGGAAAAGAAAATGAGTAGCGGTTTGATTGCGGTCGCCATCTTGTTTTTTCCCAATCCTCAACTGCTATGCATTATTTCATTTAGTCATTCTTATTTTCCGAAATTCCTTCCGTTCCGTTATAATTTATTTCAAATTGAAATGAACTTTAAAGGTGGATTCAAGAACGAATACTAAAACTTGTAGCGGTTTCATGTTTTCGGCATATGGTTATTAAACTCGCTGCCGTATTTTGTGTTCGATATTTATTTGATCACAGTTACTTTTACCTCTAAGAATATCAACCTACGTTGTGGTCACCGGCCTTTTCTTGTATACAAATCGGATTGTTTTACTACTTTAGCTAAACTAAAAAAGGACACATTGCAAAGAAGTTGAACCTCAGTTTCAGATCTACAGATTACCTAATTATTTTTAACAATGCCTGGAGCTGAAATCAAAGAAACAACTGAAAAATCATATTCAGTGTCCCAAATGGATCAATGCATACAGGGGCGGTATGGTAGCCTAGTGGTTACAGCGTTCTCTCGTCACACCGAAGACCCGGGTTCGATTCCTCACTCCTCACATGGATACAATGTGTGAGGCCAATTCCCGGTGTCCTCCGTCATGATATTGCTAAAATATTGCTAAAAGCGGCGTACAACTATACTCACTCATTGCACCAAATGTATGGAAATAGGTTAATATTTCCCAATAAGTTTCCCATTGGGAATTTCTCCTTCATGTCAGTCACTATACCATCAACTCCAGTTTGTAGTGTCTACATTTACCAGTTGCTTGGGTACTAAAGAGCATGTACATACTATTCAGATTTCATGGAAAAACATGTTGCTGACAGCTAAGTTTTTCAAATAAAGTTTCACCACTAAAGGCCTGGTCAAGTTTACAATTTACAAAGTGTGACACGTTGCTTGTCAACAAGATACTTGGTGCTGTCCCATACTATGATCTTGACAGGGAGTTTTCTCCTTACTCACTGGCAGTTACTTGAATGGATCGGGTGGTCAAGACTTACATGCACAGGTGTTGACATACACCTAACATGAACACATGCTTCAGAAAGGACGTACAAGCACACGTGTTGACATACACCTAACATGAATACATGCTTCAGAAAGGACGTACAAGCACACGTGTTGACATACACCTAACATGAATACATGCTTCAGAAAGGACGTACAAGCACACGTGTTGACATACACCTAACATGAATACATGCTTCAGAAAGGACGTACAAGCACACGTGTTGACATACACCTAACATGAATACATGCTTCAGAAAGGACGTACAAGCACACGTGTTGACATACACCTAACATGAATACATGCTTCAGAAAGGACGTACAAGCACACGTGTTGACATACACCTAACATGAATACATGCTTCAGAAAGGACGTACAAGCACACGTGTTGACATACACCTAACATGAATACATGCTTCAGAAAGGACGTACAAGCACACGTGTTGACATACACCTAACATGAACACATGCTTCAGAAAGGACGTACAAGCACACGTGTTGACATACACCTAACATGAATACATGCTTCAGAAAGGACGTACAAGCACACGTGTTGACATACACCTAACATGAATACATGCTTCAGAAAGGACGTACAAGCACACGTGTTGACATACACCTAACATGAATACATGCTTCAGAAAGGACGTACATGCACACGTGTTGACATACACCTAACATGAATACATGCTTCAGAAAGGAATTACAAGCACACGTGTTGACATACACCTAACATGAATACATGCTTCAGAAAGGACGTACAAGCACACGTGTTGACATACACCTAACATGAATACATGCTTCAGAAAGGATTTACAAGCACACGTGTTGACATACACCTAACATGAATACATGCTTCAGAAAGGACGTACAAGCACACGTGTTGACATACACCTAACATGAATACATGCTTCAGAAAGGACGTACATGCACACGTGTTGACATACACCTAACATGAATACATGCTTCAGAAAGGAATTACAAGCACACGTGTTGACATACACCTAACATGAATACATGCTTCAGAAAGGACGTACAAGCACACGTGTTGACATACACCTAACATGAATACATGCTTCAGAAAGGATTTACAAGCACACGTGTTGACATACACCTAACATGAATACATGCTTCAGAAAGGACGTACAAGCACACGTGTTGACATACACCTAACATGAATACATGCTTCAGAAAGGATTTACAAGCACACGTGTTGACATACGCCCAACATGAACACATGCTTAAGAAAGGATGTACAAGCACACGTGTTGACATACGCCCGACATGAAGACATGCTTCAGACAGGACGTACAAGCACACGTGTTGACATACGCCCAACATGAACACATGCTTCAGAAAGGATGTACAAGCACTCGTGTTGACATACGCCCGACATGAGGACATGCTTCAGACAGGACGTACAAGCACACGTGTTGACATACGCCCGACATGAAGACATGCTTCAGAAAGGATTTACAAGCACACGTGTTGACATACGCCCAACATGAACACATGCTTAAGAAAGGATGTACAAGCACACGTGTTGACATACGCCCGACATGAACACGTGCTTCAGAAAGGATGTACAAGCACACGTGTTGACATACGCCCGACATGAACACATGCTTCAGACAGGATGTACAAGCACTCGTGTTGACATACGCCCGACATGAGGACATGCTTCAGACAGGACGTACAAGCACACGTGTTGACATACGCCCGACATGAAGACATGCTTCAGAAAGGATGTACAAGCACACGTGTTGACATACGCCCGACATGAACACATGCTTCAGAAAGGATGTACAAGCACACGTGTTGACATACGCCCAACATGAACACATGCTTCAGACAGGACGTACAAGCACACGTGTTGACATACGGCCGACATGAAGACGTGCTTCAGACAGGATGTACAAGCACTCGTGTTGACATACGCCCGACATGAACACATGCTTCAGAAAGGATGTACAAGCACACGTGTTGACATACGCCCAACATGAACACATGCTTCAGAAAGGATGTACAAGCACACGTGTTGACATACGCCCGACATAAAGACATGCTTCAGACAGGATGTACAAGCACACGTGTTGACATACGCCCAACATGAACACATGCTTCAGACAGGATGTACAAGCACACGTGTTGACATACGCCCAACATGAACACATGCTTCAGAAAGGATGTACAAGCACACGTGTTGACATACGCCCAACATGAACACATGCTTAAGAAAGGATGTACAAGCACTCGTGTTGACATACGCCCGACATGAAGACATGCTTCAGACAGGACGTACAAGCACACGTGTTGACATACGCCCGACATGAACACATGCTTCAGAAAGGATGTACAAGCACACGTGTTGACATACGCCCAACATGAAGACATGCTTCAGACAGGATGTACAAGCACTCGTGTTGACATACGCCCGACATGAAGACATGCTTCAGACAGGACTTACAAGCACTCGTGTTGACATACGCCCGACATGAAGACATGCTTCAGACAGGATGTACAAGCACACGTGTTGACATACGCCCGACATGAACACGTGCTTCAGAAAGGATGTACAAGCACACGTGTTGACATACGCCCAACATGAACACATGCTTCAGACAGGACTTACAAGCACACGTGTTGACATACGCCCGACATGAACACGTGCTTCAGACAGGACTTAGAAACATAATTGTTGCCATACACTCAACATGAACACATGCTTCAAAAAGTACTTACATATACTTCAAATTAGACATGTGACCAACACCTAAAATAACTGCAATCTGTATAATCAGATGATGTGTCTATGAGCAGCGCTTACTGAGAATATAGAGTTATCTTGAGCATGTGCACTTATTTATATTATATTAGTGTGAAAATATAAAATAGTTTATCGTCTACAATTATGTCCACGAAAGAATGTAAAGTTCAGTTGCCATGGTAACCACAGACCCTGTAGCCCTCACGATGCAGGAGCACTGTGGCAGTCATGTGTAGAATGACGCCTGTGCGAGCGAGAGCCTGCCCTCCAACTGTCCACGACTATCAAGATCCAGATTAATTGGTCCTGCTGGAACCGAAGCTGGCAGACCAAAGCTGTTGAAGCCAGTTGTGAACAAATGAACAAGGCACGTTCATTAGCCCCCTGGCGCGGCTTCGGTCCTACACACACAAATAGTTCCTATTGCATGGTCAGGGCAACAAATTCGTTTAGGGCGCTGGCGCCGCATCGATACCAGTATTTGCTTGTTTGTGTGAAGACTCTCCGTATTGCTTTGCCGTCGCTAAGATCAATTGTGTAAATATTGGAGGAAGATGAGATACGTGTATATACAACATGTGTACGTGTTTATTCATTCAGTCACTCATTCATTTACAAGCCCCTTAGACATTATTCACGGTCACTCAACGGCTCACTCACACCCATATCAATGACGCACTCACACCCGACTCAATGACGCGCTCACACCCGATACAATGACACCCCCCCCCCCCCCCCCCCCCCCACACACACACACACACGTCGTAGGACGCACATTCATTGCATCCATTCTGTAATTTTCGTTCTATGTACCAGTCTGTCGATCGATTCCAACAACCATCCATTCGCAATCTATCCACCCAAGCATCCTTCCGAGATAAAAAACAGCATCATCCATTATGCATCATCCATATTTACTATCCCACCATCCACCCAACCACCATCTAAACCATCTATACTCAGCAATCCATCATTCCATCATTCGATCACCCATCGATCAACCCTGTCACCATCTATCAACCATCAATCAATCCAGTCACCATCTATCATCCATCAATCAATCCTGTCACCATCTATCATCCATCAATCAATCCTGTCACCATCTATCATCCATCGATCAATCCTGTCACCATCAATCATCCATCAATCAATCAAGTCACCATCTTTCATCCATCGATCAATCCTGTCACCATCTATCATTCATCGATCAATCCTGTCACCATCTATAATCCATTGATCAATCCTGTCACCATCTATCATCCATCGATCAATCCTGTTACCATCCATCATCCATTAATCAATCCTGTCACTATTTATATTCCATCAATCAATTCTGTCACCATCTATCATCCATCAATCAATATTGTCACCATCTTTCATCCATCAATCAATCCTGTCACCGTCTGTAATCTATTGATCAATCCTGTCACCATCTATAATCCATCGATCAATCCTGTCACCACCTATCATCCATCAATCAATCCAGTCACCATCTATCATCCATCAATCAATCAAGTCACCATCTTTCATCCATCGATCAATCCTGTCACCATCTATCATTCATCGATCAATCCTGTCACCATCTATAATCCATTGATCAATATTGTCACCTTCTATCATCCATCAATCAATCCTGTCACCATCTATCATCCATCGATCAATCCTGTCACCATCTATCATTCATCGATCAATCCTGTCACCATCTATCATCCATTGATCAATCCTGTCACCATCTATCATCCATTGATCAATCCTGTCACTATTTATATTCCATCAATCAATTCTGTCACCATCTATCATCCATCAATCAATATTGTCACCATCTTTCATCCATCAATCAATCCTGTCACCGTCTGTAATCTATTGATCAATCCTGTCACCATCTATAATCCATCGATCAATCCTGTCACCATCTATCATCCATCAATCAATCAAGTCACCATCTTTCATCCATCGATCAATCCTGTCACCATCTATCATTCATCGATCAATCCTGTCACCATCTATAATCCATTGATCAATATTGTCACCATCTATCATCCATTGATCAATCCAGTCACCTTCTATCATCCATCAATCAATCCAGTAACCATCCATCAATCAGTCCATTCACCATCTATCATCATCAATCATTTCAGTCACCATCTATCATCCATCAATCAATCCTGTCACCATCATCCATCAATCAATCTTCCATACATCATCCATTAGTCAATCCACCATATATCATCAACCAATCAGTCCACCATATATCATCCATCAGTCAATCCACCATATATCATCCATCAAACAATCCACCATATATCATCCATCAAACAATCCACCATATATCATCCATCAGTCAATCCACCATATATCATCCATCAATCAATCCACCATATATCATCCATCAGCCAATCCACCATAAATCATCCATCAATCAATCCACCATATATCATCCATTAGTCATCCACCATATATCATCCATTAGTCGTCCACCACATATCATCCATCAATCAATCCACCATATATCCATCCATCAGTCCAATATTTCCCCCAATATTGCCGGCGCACTCTAAAATTTTAACTCACTCACACCTTACTTCCGCAAAGCCAACATAGTGTCATCAATATCTTGAACGCCAAAATCGTAGGTTACCCTGACCAGATGCTCGGTGTTGACGAAGCTGTGTCCACATTTTCTTGCGTGGCGAGGTCTGCATATCCTCCAACTCAAACTAGAAAACACTTTTGGGTATTAAAGGTACATAGACGTAAACTGTTGCCATAGATACGCAAACTCATCGATCGGAATAATTTCCACATACAAGATCCTGTGACAGAACTGCTTACATTAAAAAGGTGCGAACGATGCCTAGGACTAAGACGAATTTTTGAAACTTCAAAGACAAAATATTCTGAAATAAATGAAAGAATTTATTTTTTGAGCACGCAAGTAAAACGACCTAACACGTGGGTGTTATTTAAAGACTGACATTTCTCTATACACGGTACGTGCACCTGAGGTTGGTTGTCTGTTTTCTGAAGCACGAGGCAAAGAGGCAGAAACAAGTACATCACTGCGGCCTAATGCCTACATAAACATTCGCAACACATCAACACACCATTTTTCTGATTCTCTTTACCTTCTGTCGCGTGTAATTAAATAATAAAATCTGAATTGACAGCAGAGAAAAATGCTGCATTGATATCAAGATCATTTGGGCAGCTCTATCCTTACGCAAGGAGAGATGATCTGTAAGAGTGCTTGATTTCTCAGAGCCATGATCGAACGGACACCTGGGCTAAGAACCGTTAAAATATTTCCCATCAAATAAGAGTCAACCTGAGCCGTAGGACAAATGTTTGGTGCAGGTGTTCATACAACTTCCTCGATATTTGGTGAAATTTAATGGAAAAAAGGTTCAAGTCTGAGTTTGAATAATGACTACACGTTGCCGTATTGCTGAGGGCAATTACAGTTCGGATAGCGGGTATTGACAAAAAGGTAATGACACTTTCTTTACAGTGGACAGGTATTTGTCACGTTTAGTTTCTGGCTTTGATAAATTATACTGACTTTGACATCATATTTGTGGTGACACTTTATCACCATATAAAATATTTATTAGCGGCAACAGGAAGTGCGATTAGTGAAGACTTTAATTTTTATAAAGGACAAATCACTTCTACTCATGATCGTGTGATTGATCTATTATCAGTTCAGGTAAAACGTTTTTAGAACACTTTTCTATGAAATTATTACAATTGTAAGTGAGATTCTTGGGTTTTACGCTGCTTTGAACAAGAACTCAAATAAACGTCCGGGCGTGTAAATAAAATGTGCCAGGAAAGTTTTCCATTTCAGTGAAATCTGCTAAGATGGGCATTGTGATGACAAACCTGTCTCATTTTCAGGTCGTATTCATGATCCGACCACATGATCAGCGGATTCTGGCACGCCCAAGGGACGCAACTCTGCACAGCGAATTAAGGCACCAAAGACGTATTGGTCACCTTGGGACCAACATGTCACGAGACAAACTCTAAGATGATGGTGACGTCAGTCACCACCTTCGCTCTGCAGAGTTGCGTCCCTTGGGAGTGTCAGAACCCTATGATTGTGTGTTCACCCTAATTAAAATAACGTTTCTAGATTTGTCAGCACTGTGTGGTAAATGTCTAAAACCTGTCTTATGTTGGGTTTTTCTTTTACATCTAGCTGACTAGAATAGAATATTATAACTAAAATATTGTTCGAAGCGGCTTTAAAACATTTCCACCCACCCACTCAACAACCGAGCACGTTGAAGTTCACCGCAATCAACGTTAACCAACCAATTTTCCTTTCTTTCAGTTTTAATCCAAGATATGAAAGTGGTAAGACAGATAAAACATCAACCCTCAACAAATGTTTCGCAGTGTCATCATTCATTAAGGTTCTACGTTGACGTCATTTGACGTCAGTGTGTAACGTCATTTGACGTCATTGTGTAACGTCATTACAAAGACCAAATGTCAACCAGCAGGCCAAATCCATTGTATCCTATTTTACACGAAATCGAAGGCGGGAGATGAATGTACAGCCATGGAGTGCTACCGAAGTACGTAAACCCGCCACCTGTCGCCCGAGCAGATTTGAGGAGATACGATTGATAACGTTGCTGTTATAGCCATGGCGTCAAGTACATGCTGCCACTACACGGTTATTGCAACACTTTTTTCATTTTCGACATTTCTATATTCCCCGTGATGCAGGCTGTAACGTTATCACTTGTGTATGTGGGTTATCGTGTCATCGTACCGAACGACCAAGCTTCGCACATGTTTACCTATGTCTTCAGGGAGCAGGATATTGGTTCGACACCAGTGTTTCACGTTGCATGTTAATGTCAGGACGAAATGGAGACATAAATCAATCAGGCAGAGGTATCAAATTGCAAAATAAATACCCGGTATTACCTTTTATTAAAGTAACAATGTCATGTCTGAATGAATTATTTATTTTAAAGCACTGGCTGAACTCCCACTTGGGTTTGAAATTGTTTGATGTTAGAAAATGTTGACATGGCGTTCACAGATTATCAACAGTACATTACACTAAATTTCATTAAATTACATTAAATTACATTACATTACATTACATTACATTACATTACATTACATTACATTACATTACATTTGGCACGACCAAAAATGAACAACGAGTTTTATGCAAATATGGGAAAGTTACGTTATTTCGTCACAATGTTAATTATGCTCCCTGTTTGCAGTTATGATAGTGTTAAGTCTTTTGAGGTATTAAATCGTTGATTTAACACCCCCAAAAGTGTACATGCTACACTGTCTTTATGTTTAACCACCAGGATGTGAGTGTTTCGACATCGTGACGTAACACATCACGAAATAGAAATCTTAAACTTCATCAACAATTTGTCAAACTAAACGACATATATACAGATTTTGTCGAGGTGTTTAAAAATAAAAATACGTTGTCAAACGTGTGTTTGAATAATACATATATATTTTATCACGATCGTTAGGTAACACGTATGTTCGCCATTAAACCAACAGATCAAAATCGATAGATAATTTCATCAATCGGTTGAATGACATCGAAGATCAGGCTTGGTGACTTGGTTCAGTATGTGTCATCACAATATCAACCACCGGTTTGTCTTGCCCTGACTTATTTTAAGACCGCCGTCACATAGCTGGAATATTGCCGAGTGTGGTCTTAACAACAAACAAAGACACAAACAAAAGCTTTCCTTTGTAAAACCATTGAAGAGGGGACTTCGGCGACAGGACAACTCTGGAGTGAAGCTTTACGATTGGACTGGTGTTAGGTTGAAACTCAAAAATCCAATGAAATCTTAAAGCAAATAACAATCGCGTATCGATATTATCTAATAACCGAAAAAGACTATTTTTCCGTCTTTATAATGATGATTGTATAAATAGTGCTGTCAAATTATTTACTTATGTGTTGACTTTCACGACTTCCACGACTTTACTTTTTAGCACACATTGCCATAGTGACGGTACGTGGCAATACATTTACATTAAGAGCGAGACGTCAAGATGGCCGACACGATCAACGTGACGGGAGAGATTTCCGAAGTCGTTCATAAATCTGTGGCGATTACATGTGTGAGTCGTCATTGATGAATTGGCCGATCATTGAAAGGTGATAACAAAGACCTATCTAAGAGATATTACGTTAAATCCACAGAGGGCTGTAGACTGTCACTCTCAGTCTAGGCACGGGTCGAGTCGGGTGTGCATTTCTACGTTTTGTTCACTGGGATGGCTCGTAGCGAGGATATTCGTGCACGAACATGAAGTCACACTATTCGGTTGTATATTCAAAATTATCAGAAACAACACTTCTGTACTTATTCGTACACGGGCAAGATGTGAAATAAAATGGGGTTTAACGTCGCGTACAAGAATATTGCACTTAAGTAACGAAATGCATGCACGTGTGTGTGTGTGTGTGTGTGTGTGTGTGTGTGTGTGTGTGTGTGTGTGTGTGTGTGTGTGTGTGTGTGTGTGTGTGTCTGCTTGTACCTGTCCGGACTAATGCCGAGTTTATAATGCTAGCTCACTGAGATACCATACCGCAGTTAAACATGAATACCACACTCAGACATAGTATACTGACTCCGAGCTGACCGGTCCTTGTTTTAGCCCTTTACTGCCGAGCACCAGGTAGAGTAACAAGAAGTACCATCTTTTAACGTCTTTTGGTATGACGCGGCCGGGGATCGAACCCACGACCTTCCGCTCTTCGGTCAGACGCTCTATCCACCAGACCACGGAGGCTGTCTCGTACTAGGGGGGCCCCCAGGAATGTTGTAGTCCGTCAGTGTTTTCGTCATTTCAAAGAATACAAAAGGAAAACGTATGAACGTCAAAATTTGTTCATTAATGTCAGTTTCTCGGTCATGTGACTGGCCTCTCGTCAAATGGAAAAGCCGTATATCGTGTAAACTTAACATTAAATCCATCAATCGCATGCAGAAATATATTCTCCAGAGCATGCGATGTACTTTGTAGACAAGCAGAAAGGTTCTATACCCTATCAAGATATTTATTTGCAGATATAAAACGATACCTCCTGATATACTATTAAGGATATTTGATGGTAAAATTCAACCAATTTTGCTTTATGGCGCAGAGCTATGTGGAATCATTTACAGACACAACAAAGAAAAGTACAATCAAAACTAAATGTGTTCTAAAGGTGGCTACCGTCCACCAAACAAGGCCATTCCCTCTGAAGCTGGCAGATCTCCGTTTCAATTAATTACAAAACATGAGTTATTTCAAATTGGAGAAGATTAAAAAAGCAACCTGGGCCCGGTTGCACAAAGCGACCTTAGCGCTAAGATGATCTTAACTCCTATACATTAAGATAGACTTACGATAGTCTTAGGGCTAAGATCATTTTGTGCAAGTGGGCTCAGAATCACGTTATTCGAACTACTGCTACAACATGTTAAAGCGTTGAGACGAGAATGGAGATGTAGACTTGACTTCGTGAGTTCGAGACTTATTATTCAGATACGGATTTTCCTTCGCTTGGACTTCTCAAGGTGTTGAAAACCTGGAACTATTTTTCTCTCTTTTTGAACATCGTTATAAAGACATGTACATTTACTTTCAAGAATGGTCATCTGTCATGGCAAACTCTAACGTGTAATACACATACTCTACATTTAAATCTAACATTCTTCGGAGTTCTATCTACACGCTTTATCATCGTCGCAACTACGAAGATCCTTAACAAAGTTCAGATGTGGTATCTTTAATTTATATATTTAACTGCTTTTAAGATCAAACGTTAATGCTATTGGTATAGCTGTGTACCAATATTGTTTGAACTTGCACGAAGATGAATTTCATATTTTATTTATATGCTCTTTGTATGTTCTATCTATACCAGTAACTCTAGCCAACAAAAATGTGTACATCTTTAAAAAGAAATAAATACAAACACATTTTTACCACACGCTATTTGTTTAAACAAAGTGTCAAAAGATAAACGAAAATTGTCTACAACTGTATAGAATTGCATTTTAATGATCTTTACATGCATTTCTGTGCATATTTTTTTGTAACACTGTCTTTGTACAACTGGCCTCAAGGCAAAAATATACGAATAAAATGTATGTCTGTCTTGGAGTAAATTAATTATAGGCGAGGGCTGTCAGCTCCATCGAGCCTCTTCAGACCAGACAGGCAGACATAACAGGGTTGATTTACTTCAAGTTTATTTTTATATCAATATTTATATTTATCTATACTACCTGAGAGTTGAGTTTTTATATATTTACAGATATTACATAGGAATAAGAAAAAAACCTTGTTTGTAGGGTCACGTGGTTACCGGAAGTTCATGTTCGCAATGACGGACAACTAGCGTTCCGATTGGTGGAAAATTGAATGGGCGAATATTGACTAGAAACATACCGAAGCATTATCTAATTAAATTTCAACTTGACTGTTCGATCAGGGATGGTAATTAAAAATGCCAAGTCATCACGGCGCAGCGGTGTGCCAGCTTGTGTACGCTCTTCAATCTTAGCGTCGACACAACAAGCTGTGGGATTGCATTGTAAGAGTGATGTTTAAACAATTCAATAATTAATTACTTAATTTGCCTGCGGCGGCGCACTATTTCACAAGCGCCAATTCATTACATTTATTTTTTCATTGCTTTTGTGTTTACGTTGTCTGTTGTTTTGTGTGAATTTAATATGTGGAGCAGTTGGAAATATGTTTGGCATTGACATATATGGATACCAATTATTAACAAAAACATACTTACATGTAGTAGTATTTTTATGCATTAGATATTATTGAATATTATTCAAAAAATTGCAAATAGATGACGTTGGGAATATATCTTTGTCACGTTATTCAATTCGGATTGTTCAAACAAATAGCAGAAGCGTAAAAAATTGAATGAATTTAATAGATCGTTTATCAAAATTAATTGCATGGCGAGAACCAAGCGTGGATTAGGGCGTCGTTAAAGGAACCTTTAATAAACACTTGATGGATGTCTGTAAAATTAGGTATTTCATAACAGGCAGTATTCACTTTCCTTGTTGTACCTGACTGTCAGATTATGGTTCCATAAACAAATTAACACTGCATATCCTCTTAATCTTCTAACATTTGATTAACATTAATATTGATCCAAACAAAAATAATCTTTAAAGCACTCTGTTAGTTTTATGGTAAATGCATGTGTATACAGATGGAAACAGGAAATATTAGAACTTAATTGCTCCCTAATATATCTTAACATGTCACGGGTCTAATTGCATATTATGTTCGCCCTTACATTTAAAATATATTCCATACTATGCTTTCTCATACATAGATATTAATAATACTACACGTGTCTTGGGTATTGTTGAATGTGAGTCCGGATAGCGGGATAAAAGCTTTTAAAGGAACTGACCAGTCAACATATGATGTCAAAACAACAAGCACCACATATCACATGCCCCATAAATGTATCAAATACACCTTCTGGAAAAAGCATCGGAAAGTGGAAAAAACAAATGTTTCAATGAATTAGCACCTGTGCTGACCGTTTTCAAGGAAAAGCGCAACACTGAAGCAATGTCACACGTTATGACGACAACAATCTCACACGTCATGATGACAACAATCTCACACGTCATGACAACACCAACCTCACACGTCTTGATGCCAGCAACCTCACAACGCATGGTGACAGCAAGCTCACGCGTTACTTGGCTCCGTCTCTACATACCTCAGTCGCAGCGCACACTGAGCTGGGAACCAGTTTTAAAAACGACATGTTGGACCGCTGCTTATATCATTACGAATTTTTTTTACGAAACTCCTATGGGGGGGGGGGGGGGGGGGGGGGGATATCCTACTGAAGTTATCTGGCAATTATACAGAATTTGGATCGCAAAATTAGCTCTGTAGGCAATTATTATTCCTTGCTTGGATTTGTGTGCAGTTGATGCACCGTGAGACCAGACAGGGTCCGTACTTTGACATTCTCTGTAACAGCCTCGAGAACATCTGGCGATACCACATGCAAGTAGCCTCGCACTGTCTCGCCAGTCAGTGTCTACAATTCAAGTATACTCAAAGACTAAACGAGCTCTGGTCATGGAAGGGATAACTAATAATTGGGATTTATGAACATTGTTTTAAATTTAGAAGGTCAAATGGGTGGTCGGGTAGCCTAGTGGTTAAAGTGTCGCTCGTCACACCGAAGACCCGGGTTCGATTCCCTACATGGGTACAATGTGTGAAGCCCATTTCTGGTGTCCCCCGCCGTGATATTGCTGGAATATTGCTGGAATATTGCTAAAAGCGGTGTAAAACCAAACTCACCCACTCACTCAAACGGGTCGATATTCAGCCCATGTAAACACCAGTATAATATTAAAGCTTAAAAACGAACGGTGTTTTGAGTAACACGCTTCCAAAGTTCCCCTTAATTTTATAAAAGCACATCACAGTTACTTGTGTCCTTGAGTATAAATAGAAACCTACTGTCATTGCTAGAGCATGCATTGACAGTTCAAATACTGACAGCCCCGATGTAAAGGCATATAATTTTATACGCTTCAATTGTCACCTTTATGGGGCTTCGAATTGTAACCGACTTTTACAAGGTATTATATTTTGATGAAAGGTTGCGAAGAAGATAGTATGATTCATATTAATTTGAATAGAATTTTGTGACGGACAAGTCACAGTTGGATGTGTCATGCACAAGATATGTCTATACACTCCACCGCTCAGTGGGACAATACCTACCTACCTGAAGTTTAGAATTATATCAATCACCGATTATGCAAACAACAATAAAATAAGTTCCCCCACCCTCTGACGGATTTTCTTGTCCAGACTCGTTTATTGACAGACCACCGTCGTATAGCTGGAAGGCTGAGTGCGGAGTTACATAAAAAAAAACTTTTCAAACTATAAAAGTGCAATAACTAGGTGAAAAGGAGAAAAAAAGACATATACAAAGAAAAAATAACTATGTCAACAAAACGTCTCTCGTAAAACGATAACAGAAAGTATGTAATTGAATACAAATAGCCGTTAAACTATTAAGATATGCTCAAATTAATCTGGTTAATTAACCTGTTTGTAATTCGTTGTGAAAAGTTGTCTCCCTTAGCCGTGTCAGCATCGTCGATTCGTATCTTTCCCCGATAAGGATCCTTTTCTGCCTGTACATGGGTGTTATCGCAATCTTATATTTTGTGAACAATGTCCCTAGATGTCGTACCCACCTACCGTAGAGTGAGATTGCTGTCGTCATGACGTGTGAGATTGCTGTCATCATGATGAGTGAGATTACTGTCACCGTGCGGTGTGAGATTGCTGTCACGAGACGTGTGAGATTGCTGTCACCATGACGTATGCGATTGCTGCCACGAGACGTGTGAGATTGCTGTCATCATGACGTGTGAGATTGCTGTCACCATGACGTGTGAGATTGCTGTCATCATGACGAGTGAGATTGTTGTGATCATGACGAGTGAGATTGCTGTCACCATGACGTCTGAGATTGCTGTCATTGTGACGTGTAACATTCCTGTTATCATGACGTGTGAGTTTGCTGTAATCATTACGTGTGAGATTGCTGTCACCATGACGTCTGTGATTGCTGTCATTATGACATGTGACATTGCTGTCAGAATGACGTATGGGATTTCTGTCACGAGACGTGTGAGATTGCTGTCACCATGACATATGAGATTGCTGTAATCATGACGTGTGAGATTGCTGTGACAATGACGTATGAGATTGCTGTCACGAGACGTGTGAGATTGCTGTCACCATGACGTAACTTAAGGTACACGTAAGATGTTATTCCATCAATACGGCAAAACGCAAAATTAGATAGCTCATATACTAGTATATAATTACCTTCTTTAAATGTCACGTTCTGAGTCATTAATCAAATAAATAAAAAGCTTATTTCCTAAAGGCGTGATTCGAGAGTCCATTTCTTTCTGAAATTGAATATGTAAATGTACCTATAACTTCGCATTTAACATTATTTTTGAACTAATGCTTCACTAACTGAGCTTTTCACGGGCAAACTTAATACGAGGCAAAGCTAATACTGTGTTACCCTGTCAACAGCATTCTTAACACCACACTATAAGCAAAACACACCCCGGATGACATTCAAGATAAAATGCATTTAAGTCGACAATGATGTATACACAGCGTACCCTCGACAATGGGCGATCGATCACTGTTTATTATGATATAAACCCCAGCTGATCTCATTAATTACCACTGATGTCAAAACAATCTATTGTTGTTTTTATATAACGAGTTAATCCGGATGTATTGATCATAACAACAGGTAGTCATAATCTCAACTGCACATTTTGATTGGACAAATTGCTGTTCGAAGAACGCCATACATCATTTTATCGCTATCGGCTGTACAATAGCAGTTTAACTGACAAACTGCGCGCTGACTGTCGACGTGTCTCGCCGACAGCGGAAGGCAGTAATGGTATTGATTCCGACCCAGCATGCCCCGCCATCATGTCCTGGTCGGACTGTGCCTGTACTAGCTGAATTGCGATAGAGGTGTGATTGATTAGAAGGATTCAACCAATGACGATTGTATTGTTACCACCGTGTGATATGTCGCAGGCGGGTGACAACGTTACTACACGCCGGTGTATTACAGGACCCGTGCCGCTCACGAGATCTCTTCCAGCTGAATGAAAAGCTCTGCTTAAGCTGTTTAGGTCATCTTGTCCTGTTGTTATTCATCACGGTTAATATGATTCCACAATTCACGGTGTTTGATGAGACCTCGCCCAGGGAATAATCTTCTGCTACCTCTGAATGGTCCATGGACAGCGGGCGTGAAGAGACAGTGCGAGACGACTCTTGCAGAAGGTGAGAGCCTTCAGATCAAGTGGAAAAAGACGACTAGCGAGCGGCGGACGGGCGGTCGGTCGGCAATCGATGGTGCGACACACGAGGTTGGCATGGTGTAACTGTATGCCGGAGCTAGCCGAGTATGGCGGCAGACCCAAGGAAGACGGACGAGAGTAACAAACGACGACCGTCGTCTGCGCCGAAAACCAGCGAAATGACTAACATACCCAAAATTGTGTTAGAGGATAAAGATCGTGGGGACCCGGATGTATGTGTTGTATCCCGTTACCAGACAGACATGGGGCTACCGGCTGCTTCAATGCCAAACTTGGCACTTGATCGTTTCGGTGAAAATAACTCCGATGGAGGGTCCGATTCTAAACTGGGTGTGTTCTGTTCCCCCCGAATGACCCGTAGGTCCGTGGACCTGGACAGGGATCCGAATAAAAAGGACATGGAATGGCTGGAAGCTTTTGACCAATCCAACTCACTGCGAGTACTCTCCAGCTCAAGCCGGGTGGGTAGCGCTATATCTCTTAATAGTGAATGCACAGCAAGGAGCATAGGATTAATATCCAACGATTCCTCGTCAGACAGCACGTCTATGTCGGACAGGTTCGCCGAGCCTACCGGCGAGAAGGCTGCTCAACTCCGGCGTTTAATGTCCTACCCTGAGGATCGAACTAGTGGTGACTCCGTGGTGACCCGGGCCTCTCAATCCTGTGCCAATCTCAAGGCTGCTCAGAAGGAATCCTTAGAACGAGGAGACATCACAGAAGCTAAGCTGTGTCTCCTTCCATCCGAGTCCACCGAGACGTATAGCCTTGACGATGATGAACTTCCCAATGATAAATCATTCGAGGAGGTGTACGACGAGGCTTATAGACAGCATATTGTTTGCTATAAACGTGGACCCAAATCGTTTAGAGATGGAAGAATTAGACAATGGCTACAGGATATGGATAAAACACCGCAAAAGGAAGTTAGTGAGTGATTCAATTATTAACGTGTACAGTTATGACTATGAACGCTGAATGTCCTGTATTTCCAATAATGGCACCATCAATGTCAAATTCCGATGGCCTGGCCTCCAACTTTACCAAGGTTAGGTATCGATTATCAACTCAGCTGATTGGATCATTAAAATAGCTGTTAATCAGAAATGTGAATACCTAACTTTAAACTAGTGGAGTTGTTACCAGAATTATCAAGCCAAACCAGATGATATATGTCAAGGAAGGCGAGTGTCGTGGGTGTTGAGTAATCTTGTTGAGTATCACTTTTCCGTACGGATTCTTTGCTGTGTTGTGGAGTTTAGAGAAGGACAATGACATTCTATATTTGTTTCATGTTCTGTTGGACCAGAGCTAATGTGGATTTGGAGTAACTACCTGTGTTTTGTTGTACCTATTTTCAAAGGGAGAAATATCAACATGTCGAGGATCTGTAAGAAACATTTTCTTTGACGTAGAAAGCATCCACAAGCACAGTTCCTGTAGAAGAACACAGTTAGGCCATGGCATGAATCTGTTTCAACTGGTACTCTCTATATTGTCATGACTTCAAACCCTTTGCTAGAATAACCCCTGTTCAAGTCGTTGAAGTTTGGTATTGGTCATATTTTAATTGTTTTCCTGAATAGGTGTTCAGTTGGAACAAACACAAGCATTCCTTTATATATATGTATTTATGAATGTGTTTATATTATGAAATATGTTTATATTATGAAATTATTATAACAAATGGTTAATCTTTTTTATACTATTTTTTAAATGTTTGTATTTGAGCTGCTGCAAATAGAACGAAACTGATTAATATTGCATGTGATTTGTGTCCTATGCGGTCAGTAAAGGAGGTGATAGCTCATTTAGCACTTCATCAAATATATATACTAACGTAATGAGTTTACAGCCAACGACAGAGTTAACACTTTCCATATGAACATTATTTTTGACTTCCATGTCAGCTTGATGGAATATAGTGTTAATTGGTTTAGTCTGCTCGGCAATCTATTTGACAGATGATGAACCGTACGATTTGACAGAACGGGTTGTTTTCTGTTGTGATCAATACCAATTCATGGGGCGATCTCTTGTCCGGAGTGACATCGCCATGTATGGCAAACAACATTCCATCTCAGAAATGATCTCCTGAAATATTTCAGGGTTTTGCCGTTTCAGATCGTTTGTTTCTGTTATCTGGAGATATTCACTTTCATTTCCATTCTAAGAATATATATTACAATATTACATTTATTTTGAATAGAAATGGGTTTGATGTGACGAGAGGATGGTTATGTTTACCGCCTAATCTGAATCACGTTCACATGTACTTCATAAGCTGGACAGGTGTGACTGGATGCGTGACATCTTGCGTGACATGTTTGACATGATGTCAATGTCATATGGTCATTGCTGTCACTTGTAACATGATGTTTGGCATGTTGTGTGACATTTTGTGTGACATGTTGTTTGACAGATGTTTGACCTGTCAGTGTCACATGAAGTATAATGTGTGGCATGTTACATGATGTATCACATGATCCTTGCTATAACGTGTAACATGTTGTTAGACACGATGTGTGATATGTTTGACACGTTGTATGCAGGTTTGACGCGTTGTGTGGCATGATGTTTGACGCGTTATGTCACATGTTTGACGCGTTGTGTAACATGTTGTTAGACATGATGTATGACATGTTTGACACGTTGTATGACATGGTTAACGTTTTGTGTGACATGATGTTTGACACGTTGTGTAACATGTTTGACGCGTTGTGAAACATGTTGTTAGACACGATGTGTGACATGTGTGACACGTTGTGTGACATGTTTGACGCGTTGTGTGACATGATGTTTGGCGCGTTGTGTGACATATCTTGTCAGACCCACCACAGCCACATTTTAATACGGGATTGCAATATCAGGTTAACTAATAATTCAACTTAAGGGTTGATATGTCATCTGCAAGTACCTGCCCTCACAATGTTATCTCGCTGAGCAAGGTGCGGGAACCTAACATGACATATGAGATAGGTAGAGGTAGCGGTATCATTTCAAGATGTGTAACGCCGATATGATAGTGAGTCACACTGAAGGTAGGGCGATGATGTTGAACAATCGACACGAACTGCCGGGCAAAGAAAGTATACACCCATGTTTGATGGTGGCTGAAAATGAAATATGAAACAAAAGAGAAATTGTTATTCGATGGTGATGTATTTGACACGAATATCATAGTTGTGTTTTGGATCTTAAGTTTGCGGTGTTTCGGCGAATGTTTTCAGCCTAGTAACGTTCGATAACGTTTGTGATAATTTGGTCAATTCAATTTTCAAGTGTTTACTTTCTTTAGCCCGGCAGTTTAGTAACCCTTGCGTGAAAAAAACAACTTTGGAATTTATTTATCTTACTGTTAACACTACATGAACATGTTAAAGTGTTATTTGCGGTCATCACACCCTTTCGACTGTTATTATATTTCTTTTGCAATCGTATTTATTGGCATAATACCATAATTTATACAATTATTTTATATTTTCAATACAGGCCGTGTATATTCATAGTTATTTCATACAACAACAAATGACAGTATTGAATTGTTAAATATGTGTATTTTGTTCTATTTGAGTGTTGTTCGCGTACCTTAATTTGAATTTGGACCACATAGGAAAAGTTTATTTTTCAATTTAGTGAACAGCTAGTGAACAGTCAGTAACAGTGGTCCAAAGTGAGGTATGAGAAGGCCGATCTGTCAATTCAAGAGCACAATTCGCGGTGGATCGCCAGGATCCGAAGCCAAAATCCGTTTATTTATGATTCCTGGTTTGTCCAGCACCATACCGTGCTTCTGATAAACGTTGGAATCACTTTGGGCTTTCCTACTACATGAAGCTGGCACATGGTAATAGAACTGAAATATTGTTCAAAGGGGTGTTGAAACCCAACTTACGCACTCGCAATTAAATAAGACACACAACTTTGGCTGGAGATTGTGTTAAGTAATGTACTCTCATGTTGCGTCTTATTTCAGAAACAGACATATTTCAGTCTGTTTTCCGTTCTGGTCGTGATCAGTGATACTATTTCCCGGTAACTAGGTTTTCGGTTAGTGGTGGTCCCTCGTTATCGTTTCTCATCACGTTCTGTCTGGACTTTCTAATACTCCTTTCAATACCACCGAGCATCACTGCCCCGGGCCTTGCGGGATTCATATGCTGTGACAATGCAAGTACATGAATATAAAGCTAAAAGAGCCAAATTCAGCTGGTAAATATACAGATTTATCAAACTCATTTCTCGGTTAGAACTTTCTTTTATAGGATTATTGACGTGTACTTATACGTAAGCGTTTCGAAATTACGAATTGAAAATAAATTGCGAATAAATACTTGGGCAGACTACAATGATTTAGCCAACAAATTATGGTTTGTTAATGAATGTTCTGGAATTTATGTTATACTATTTGAGAAAATGTGAGTTTTTCTATTTTCTATACTACTCAAAAGAAGTTGAGGACACCCTATATTTTCATATTACTATAGTTAATCTGTCATGCCATCGTATTATTGACATCGTACTATCTTCTGAAGACCAATCTAATGCAATGGTAATGTCTGAGATGTAAAGACACCAGGAGATGTATATCTCAATAAATCCTCGACTGATTGGCTGACATAACCATCTGTCGCTCTTTCACTCGCCATGCTGTGGCCTTCTGAACCGTCATAGAGAGATGAATACTTGTCTCCACGACCCATTGTCTCCAGGACAACTGCTGTGTTGCGTTGCCGCGACCCTTTAGTTAGTCCAGGAACAACATATACTCAGAAAATGCTCGTTTGCAATAAAGGACAAGAACGCCCGCTGTTAATGTCATCGGACAAACATTAGAGATACAGTAAAATCCGATTGATGAGAAGGACCTATGGGAGAATGTTGTCTTACATGTGAAGAGATAGGTACAAATGGCTCGTAAACGGACGTATACACCACACGCTCCTTGAATGTATCATAATCATTTGCCTGTGCAGATGGCGGTGTTCCTTGACGCTCCAGTACATATCACCGGGTGTAGAGTTACGATTGTGTTTGTGTCTGCATGACCAGAACGCGTGTCATTGTATTCTCGGCAATGGAAGCATCTACTCCACTGGCGTATTTCGCAGTTTCTACATGAAAACAAGGAGCGCTCACGAGACAGTGTATTGTTTAAACGATCGATTGGACAATTCTATCGTCTGCTCACTGCCGCCGAAGCAGCCGACAATTGTCGTCTGCTACTAAGAAGCTCGGGCATGTGATATGCATAAAGCGAGAGGAATTACAAGCTTTTGCTGATACAATCAAGCGATTGTTGAGGATTGCGGCATCTCAATAGCGACTGACCCTCTTTTGGCTAAACAACTCACAAATTATCTGGGATAATTCACTGATATGCTTACCCGCCATTAAGGGTTGTTTGGTTCTGAAGTCTCAATAACAAGTAAAATGACAGAATCGATTTGCGTGGAGTAACAGCAAGAACCCCAGACATATCGTGCCTCCCTCACATGACTGGGTTTTCTTTTATATAAAATAGTTTCCATTACCTCATCTCTGCCCCTTGTCGTTAAGCTGAAGTCGTTCGATAGCGGAGGTCGACCATTTAGACCTACAGACCTCTTCAAAACATGATAATTGTCAGGGGACAGAACCTGAAAGTTAGGACGACACCCTGCCACTGCGCGTTATTCCGGTCACTGCATTATGAGTCTTCTGTCACCAAGCTACAATCACAAGTCTAATCTAGCCTAGATCCTTGTAATACGTTTCAGTTGACAGTCGAACCTGTTCCCACTTGTTAAACAGGACAGAACGTGGTCGATATTCGCTGTTTGGAGTAATATGTTGGCGGCATTAAGAGCTTGAGAGAAAGTATCTCACGAGAATGTCGCGCTCAGAGACATGATCAAATGAAAATAATACACGGACCTCGAAGCCTAGGCGAACAAACTGCATATTTCCAGGAACTACTTCTAAAGATCAGGATCAATACTATAATCACCCATACGATATTCCAAAAGTCTGTAGTTTCGGGTTATCGCATTGCTAACGTTGACTGTCAGTTCCATGTTCACATACAACGAATGGTTTAGTTTCAATTTCACCATTCGTTTGATGTGAAAGATTTCTGGCAAAATATTCGTTCTCGTGACATTTACGACATCTTATCGGCAACGCTTTGACGACGAAACATTAGCATGTTCAAGGACTACAAATCCACCTGGGGCCATGGTAGATATCAGTGCAAGCAGGCATGTGCCACGAGCAGGTTACTTTAGCTAACTAAGATCTCTCTAATGTGTCCTCCGCCTATCAAAAACACAAATGGGGCAAAATCAATCTTCGCACTCACCGACGTCAGTGGTCTGTGGGTGGGTGATATCGTATACATATTAGCTTAAAGGATGAGATCTAAAAGCTATTGACACACCTGGCGAAGCCATTATTAATTTTACCGTATCTTTCAAGTTGTATGGCTTTGATGGATGTCCTGGGGACCCTTTTGGAAGCTTAGCAGTTGAGTAATGTCCACCTTTGCTGAACGTGACAAATTACCTAAGAAACCCTTGATCCAAACTTAGCCATAAGTGATGTCATTTTTTGCAGAAAAGTGAACCCTTCTCCAAACTGAGCTTAAAGTGATGTCCATTTTCCGCTGAAAGGTGAACCGTTCTCCCAATTCAGCTTGAAGTGATGTCCAGTTTTGTTGAAAAGAGAACCCATCCCCGAATTCAGTTTTAAGAAATTACAATTGTTGCGGAAACGAGTTGAGCGACATTGCGAACCCTTCTCCAAACTGAGCTTAAAGTGATGTCTATTTTCGTAGAGAGGTAAACTCTTCTCCCAATTCAGCTTGAAGTGATGTCCACTTTTGATGAAACGAGTTGAGCGACCTTGCGAACCCTTCTCCCAATTCAGCTTAAAGTGATGTCCATTTTTGCTGAGAGATAAACTCTTTTCCCAATCAGCTTGAAGTGATGATCACTTTTGATGAAAAGTTAACTCTTCTCCCAATTCAGCTTGAAGTGATGTCCACATTTTTTATGAGAAGTGAACTCTTCTCCCAATTCAGCTTGAAGTGATGTCCATTGTTGCTGAAATGTGTTGAGCGACCTTGGGAAATTTTCTCCAAACTTAGCTTAAAGTGATGTCCATTTTTTATGGAAGGTAAACCCGTCTCCCAATTCAGCTTTCAGTGATGTCCATTGTTGCTTTGGGAACTTTGGGAACCCTTGCTCCAAACGTGATGTTTACCGTTACTGAACTTGATAAATTACCTATGAACCGTCTGTCCAAATGCGGCCATAACTGAAGTCAATGTAGCAGGGCGTGGAATCATCCCACAGATGACATCCTTACCTTGTGAGCTTGCTGACGGGGTTAACCTCTTTGGTCATGTGGAGAAGGCGTCCGACCTCTGATCAGAAGGTCCGCGGTTCGAATCCCATCACGGGACTCGGAAATTTAATGGCCGCTACATTTGCGCCCAACGTAGGGCTGAGCACGTTTATATTAAATAAGAACAAGATAAGACAAAGTACCCTACTATGCGGCCCGGGACGTGTCTTCTGTTGACGGGAGAGTATCTAGCAGAGCTTAGAGTCATCCCACAGATGACATCCTTACCTTGTGAGCTTGCTGACGGGGTTAACCTCTTTGGTCATGTGGACAAGGCGTCCGACCTCGGGTCAGAAGGTCCGTGGTTCGAATCCCATCACGGTACTCGGAAGTTTTATGGCCGCTACATCAAGAATATATCCAATACATATTGGTTTCAATCAATCTGCCACCTGGCCTTTGCTTATAGTACATATATCCTGAATACACCTTTAACATGCCTGCCCCCGCCATATACAAGGGGGATTAACCAACTGTTTTATCCCAAATTGAAAGTAATTGTTTTTAGATTGCGATGATACAGGTGGATTTTGGACAATGATTGCTTGAATACAATTGTTTGTACGAGTTTCACATGAAACTGTTAAATTTCACCGCCATATTAATGCATGATTCATTTACTGCTGATGTAGCATTTTAAACAAGTGCTATGCAATAGGACATATTAAAGAAAGCAAAAAATGCAAAGTCAACGAATGAAGTCTGGCAAACTTGTAAACCTAGTGTTTTTATGTTGATTGTATGAGTATGCTCATCTCTAAAGGATATTTGTGAAATTCCATTTATTATATGTATTTTTATTACATTGTTCATTTAAGTCAATAAGTCCATTAAGGGCATGACTTACGACTTGTGTTGTGATGCGCCAACACGAGGAAACAAAACAATGGCATTTGTTGTGATTATTTAATTGTTTTATTCTACTTGTTACACATTGCAAACATCCTATACACATGATTCAAGTTGTTTATATTTGTAATGTTATTACATGCCAATTCTATTGTTATAAACGTTTATACTATCTTCGCCATACAACATGGACGACCGGAAGTGCTAAGGGTACTTACCTCCCTTTGTATATCAGCAAACGTCAAACTGTACGTGTCACATTGAATAGAGCTTATTGTTACCATTCATTGTAAGTGTATTTTTTTGTTTAGGTTATGATGACCTTTTGGAGTGTTAAAGACTTGGGTAGACATGCAGCAGTGCGACTGTTCAGTCCGGGTAGAATCCACACATGGATATTCTTCATTGAAGCCCTATTTTTCCGTGAAGACTTGATAAACTAACCGACACATTCATTCATTAACGACGGAAAGGCAAACCCTCTTCAACTTTTGTTACTACTAGTAGTACCTATAACTATTCGTTACATGCACTCGATTCAGAAACCATCAAAATACAGTATTTCCTAATAGCCAATGAGAGGGGCGGTCGGGTAGCCTAGTGGTTAAAGCGTTCGCTCGTCACGCCGAAGGCCCGGGTTCTATTTCCCACGTGGGTACAAAGTGTGAAGCCAATTTCTGGTGTCCTCTGTCCTGATATTGCTGGAATATTGCTAAAAGCGACGTAAAACCATACTCATTCACTCACTATAAGCTATGAGAAGCGGGGCTGTTTGAGGCAGTTGAGAAACTGTTTTAAAACACACAGTTTTCCCTGACATCCAACATGTCTAGCGAACAATATATTTCTTTGGTAAAATCTTAAGACTAATTATTCTTTAAAGGTTTAAAAGAAAATAAGAAGACGTATACTCGTTATGACTGGCTGTTATTATTATCAGATTCCGTTATATCCCGACTGTATACATTGCTATTTTCAGGTATTGATTATACTGGGTTCAGGACAGTACATTTATTCATACAGACTATGTCCCGTGAAGATCCGGGTCAGAACTTTTTCTTCAGTAACCTATGCTTGTCGTAAGAGGCGACTAACGGGATCGGATGATCAGCCTCGCTGACTTGATTGATGCATGTCATCATATCCCAATTTCATAAATCGATGCTGATGACGTCACTGGATTGTCTGATCCAGACTTGATTATTTACAGACTGCCGCCACAGAGCTGAACTACAGCCGAACGAAATACTGCTAAACGACACAAACACGCGCGTGCACGTGTGCGTGTATACTAGGTAGACATATGTGTTGTGTGTTATAGCACAATGTCTGCTAATTGCAACCTACTTTATCTGGACACTGTAAATCTGTCGTCCTCGTCCACCGGATAGGAACACTTCAGGCATATTGTACTTGATGTATATTACACCTCTGTGTGATGTAATGACGTGTGTTTATGACAGAGGTATGTGGAATGTTTTCAAGGTGTCACAGTGTATTTTGACATTCTGTTGATCGTGTGCCTTTCACAGCATGCGCGGTATGTGTTATGCTTAGTCATAGGACATCCCCCTACCCCCCCCCCCCCCCCCCCCCCTCACCAATACACACATACACACACTCCTCCCCACCAACTCCCCAACCCCGGTATTGTCATTCCTCACCCCCAATACCTCCCCATACTCACCCCAATACGCCCCAGCCCCATCCTCCTATGTTTTTTAACGGGAATATATAGCACTAAAAAGTCTTCATGTGTAATTTCATAGAAAGCCAGCATCGACCTGTCATTGTTTTCAAATATAAAAAGTCACGGTTTGGGCCTATGTACTGTACGGCATTGACAGAAATATGAAACCTTAAGCTGTTCAGGGACATCGATATCGCCAGTTTGTCATACATTGCCCCATTTAACATTCTCATTGAATTCTGTTTTGCTTGATCGTAACAAATATGCCCTTATTTGGTAAATACGGATTCTCCCGATTGATTTCAAGGCTCGTTCTGGGCTGGTATATTGGGTCGCGCTGCCCCAAGTGCGGATACGATATGATATGCTTTAGAACACTATAAGCTTGTGGGTGGAACTGCGTGTGCTAATTCAATTGTCGTGATATCTCTTCACATGATTTCCGTGAATGAAATGACATAAATCTTTTAATTTCATTGTCTCGCAAATATCAAAGGTGATTTCTCCAATGGATTAAACTGTGACATCCAATAACAAGTGACTGTCATGATATTTAACCTTTGTTCACATTTTCATTACTGCTGCCTGAATGTGTTTGTTTGTCTTTCACGGTGATATTCTGTTAGCGCTTAACGTGATACTCTAAAGACTGAGACACGAAACGGTTTTACATGTGTTGCTCAAATTGATGTCGGGTTACCTACTTTGAACAATCAGCACGATATATGTGATTATATTAAAACATACCTTGTTCATATGTTTATATATATTTATGCGTTTTCGCACAATGTTTCCACAGGGGAGATATGTTCAAACTGTGATGTTATTTTCGTATTAATCGTCATAATTAATATATAGTGGAGCCATTTGAGAAAATTCAGAAAATCAGCTCCGGATAAATCGAACTCATCCAGCCTAGTTCACTTCGTTTCACCCATGGGACGGTAGGGTGGCATTGTGGTTAAAGTGCTCGTAGGTCACTCCGTAGACCCCGGTTCTATTCCCAACTTTGGTACACTGTGTGAAAGCCAGTTCGTGTGTCCCGCCGTGATATTGTTTGAACAGTGCTAAAAGCGGCGTAAAACCATACTTTAATTCATTTCAGCCAAACTTTGATATCCGTATGCAAATGTATTTAATTGCCACTACTTACAAATACAACTGGCTTCGTTAAGTCGCTTTACATAGTTATATCGATCGTTATATCCGGACTAAACAGTATGCTGTATGTTCATAGATTCTACTGTCGTCTTATCAGACGGATATCTCGAAATCGATTTAACCCACGTCACCAACGACAACTCACACCTCCACGCTCACCGTTCAACCTCGCACTTCGGTTCTACCGAGGGTACAGTCTTTTCAGTTTCAAGGTCGTTTACTGTTTTTTTATCGAAACACATCCAGAATCTATATTTCTAATTGCACAAATATCACATATATAGTGAACTTACGATTTCAACATCGACGGGGTTGAAATGTCGAGTTTGTTGGTGCATTGTAAAAGAGTTCAGTGTAACCTGGGCCATGTGGTTAATTCGAAGTCGAGCATATTGCAGGATGACCAGAGTCGACTGCATGTTAGCGGCTTATATATGAAAACAATTTTGGAGTCGAGTGCGAAATCAACAATGGCCGGAAGCATTCGTACAATTGCTTTTAGAGTAGTAACAGTATTATGCTAGCCTCTAAACATTATATCCCGTTTGGTAATCATCCTTCAAAAACATAGAGATACATTTGATTAGTAAACACACTTTGTTATGTGTGGTAACGACTTTTATAAATGACTTCAAGTGGACAGTATATATATACGCGACATGTTTCTTACCCTCACAACAGAGTATAGTTAGTTTTAGGTATCAACGACCGTGTCGATTTATGCCTATTTCGACACAAACGATGTGTTGACGCAGTGTCGAACTCATACTATGATACATCAATACAACTGAGTTCGAGTCAACGAAATTTAATCATATGTTACACGTGATGTTTCACTGAATCTTACAAATGGATATTCACTGAATCTTACATGTGGGCATTTACTGAATCTTACATATGGGCATTCACTGAATCTTACATATGAGCATTCTCTGAATCTTACATATGGGCATTTACTGAATCTTACATATGGGCATCCACTGAATCTTACATATGGGCATTCTCTGAATCTTACATGTGGGCATTTACTGAATCTTACATATGGATATTCACTGAATCTTACATATGGGCATTCACTGAATCTTACATATGGGCATTCACTGAATCTTACATATGGGCATTCACTGAATCTTACATATGGACATTCGCTGAATCTTACATATTGATATTCACTGAATCTTACATATGGGCATTCACTGAATCTTACATATGGATATTCACTGAATCTTACATATGGATATTCACTGAATCTTACATATGGATATTCACTGAATCTTACATATGGACATTCACTGAATCTTACATATGGATATTCACTGAATCTTACATATGGACATTCACTGAATCTTACATATGGGCATTCACTGAACCTTACATATGGGCATTCACTGAATCTTACATATGGACATTCACTGAATCTTACATATGTGCATTCACATAGTCTTACATATGGATATTCACTGAATCTTACATATGGATATTCACTGAATCTTACATATGGATATTCACTGAATCTTACATATGGGCATTCACTGAATCTTACATATGGACATTCACTGAATCTTACATATGGACATTCGCCGAATCTTAATTTTCACCGAATCTTACATATGAACATTTACTAAATCTCAGGTTTTACCGAATCTTACCTAAGTACATTCATTGAATGTTAGGTATCTCTGAATCTTACCTATGGACATTCACTGAATCTTACAAGGTATCACTGAATCTTACACATGCGTTTTCCTTGAATCTTACATATGAAGATTCACTGAATATTACATGTTAGCTGTCACTGTATGTCGGGTTCACTGAATCCTACATGTATGATTTCATAGTACTTCGGTTTCACTGAATCTTAAAAATGAGCTCAATATCACAGTCGACATGACGAGGTGAGAACCTAAAAACAACTTTTCAGGAAACAGCATTGTATGAAATTACATGATATTACGTGAATGCAAATACCATTGTATATGTATTTAAGGCATACAAAGAAACAAAGCACTCATCCCTGCAAGTATGCAGGGCATGCACTTTTAATGGTTATTGGTTCTCTGTTAAGACATGGCTGTGCCTGGGGGTCCAAACGTCAAACCCAGGGAGCCAATCAGAATTGGTCTTTCTTCACTGGGGTGTTACATTAGAGATCGAAGCGTCCCCTTAAGACATCAATCAGTTGGGGTCAGTATCTACCGCCAGTCTCTGCTCTTCCGTCACGTTATGGCTGATGTTATTATTAAACGGGCATGTTTTCAAACAATGTGTGAATGTCTTTACTTTTACATGGTGTGTCTATATGAATTGTTATAGAATCTAATAAACTATGTTAATGACACAAAGTCCTTGTTATAACAGACAAGACATTGGAAATAAACCACCATCGCCTACATGCAACAAAGGTCACTAAGTGTGACGCTGTCAATCAACTCGCCTGCTTATAACACAGGTTACCAGACCCGGCTCTGTCAATCACCTTGCCTACATACTACAAAGGTCACTATATCGGGCGCTGTCAACCACCTTGCCTACATATAACAAATGTCACTAAATCTGACGCTGTCATTCACCTCGCCTACGTACAAACAAAGGTTAAAAAATCAGACGTTGTCAATAAATTAGCGTCTCGTATACAGTTATCAGACGCTGTCATTCAAACAGCCTCTCACGAAGCAGTTTAATCCAGATATACAGAACTATAAGGGACTTAGTTAATTAATTAATAATTAGTTAATTATCACATAATGGTGACTAGAAGTGAATTCGTTATAACCGACTTGTCGCTATATCCGTTTTCCTCATGGCACGAATAATTGGAAATGTCGAACTGTGTGGGATTTCGGGGTAAAATAGGTCCCGACTGTAACCTTTTCTTGATATCTGAATGGATCGGGTGGTAAGGGTGGGAGACTTGCTTGTCATTGTACCCCGCTGGGGTGGGACGTTGCTCATGATATCAAACACTGGTTTGTCTGTCCCATACTTGATTATTTACTGGCCGCGTCATATACCTGGAATATTACTACGTTAGACACAAGAAAAAGACATTTTAGCGTCAGCAATGATATTTGAAACATTGACAACCAAGTCGTGTAGTCTTATTTCAGTGTCGACGTCAAATAAATTCAAGAATATGGTGGCCCAGTCGTATACAGCCATGCCATTCGCTTTGCAAAATTGCGTCTCCCTATCTTATGATTGTGGGTTCGAATCCCAGTTTAGCTATTATAATGAGCTTTGCTTTGTTAGAACAATACCCGGGCTCATCCGTTTCACAAAAGCGTTAACTTTTTCACCTCTTTCTCCACAAAGCCGTCATGTAATGGTACAACTGAAATGCTTGCAAAGCGGCGTTAAACTCAAGGCACTCACTCACTCACATTATATCACATATTATCATCTAACCGGTCTTTATGACCGCCTCCGTGGTCTAGTGTCAGAGTGTCCGCCCGTAGAGCGGAAGGTCGGGGGTTCGATCCCCGGCCGCGTAAAACCAAGACGTTGAAAGATGGTACTTGTTGTAAAGGGGCTAAAACAAGGAATGGTCGGCTCTGAGTCAGTGTACTATGTCTGAGTGGGGTACACATGTTAAACTGCGGCAATGATATCTCAGTCGGCTAGCATTATGAAATCGGCATTATTCCGTCCTAGTTCAAGCAGACACGCACACGCACACGCACACGCACACGCACGCGCACACACACGCACATGTGCATGCACAATATAAGTTCAATAATCTTGAAGGGGACAATAAATCTCATTTTACCCCACCATACACATGTACCTCTAACCGGCCTTCATTGAGGGATAAAGATAAGAGGTGTTTATTAGTTTATTTGTTTGTTGTTCAGTGCCGCATTCAACAATATTCCAAATAAACAACCGGTCATAAAAAAACAACATTTTGATCAAAACATTACAAACGTTATTGAAACGTTATAGGCTGAAACAGTCGGAACACTTAAAGTCTAAGACAAATCTATGTTACCCGTATGAAATACATCACCAGCGCATAAACATTTCTTGTTTGTTTCATTTTTTAATTTTTAAGCCACCGTCAAACATGGGTGTATACTCGCCTGGCAGTTCACATGACGGCGTAAATACTCGATTCTGGACCAGACAATCCAGTGAATGGCATCATAGGCATCGCGATCGGTCAACCCAATTGGTATACACTTGCATCAAATTTAAACAAGTCAGCGAGCCTAACCACCTTCCGTCGCTTCTTACGGTTTATTTGTAAATCTACGTGGTTGCTGTACTCGCACACAGAGTCCCAGGGGATATAATTAACACACATTATATACGCATCAGTCACGGTCGAATGCGTGTAATTAGCCCCCGACACTACATCAACTGACAAGTGAGTTAACAAGAGACAAGTCCCCACTGCCGGTGTACCAAGTGTTGCTTGTCAGGCAAACCTCGCACTAAGTACCATGGGGCTATCTAAATGGTTCAGGTAGGACCGAACTATCGAATGGCGGCATTATAATAATGTACTGTTCAGTACCGGACTATCGAAAAGCCAAGTTTAGCACATCAGTGCCCAGGACCCAACTGCCGAAAATGTGAAGGAACTAGAAGAGATTAACAAAGCAATAAGCGGTACCGAATTAAGTTATGGCTTCGACATTATTTCTCTTCTATCTACTATATTATTAAAGTCAAAATAAATATAGTTTTAAGAATTACAAAAGTCAAAATAACCTGATTTTTAAGATCAAAGTGAGGTGAGGTTAGAACGGAAATAAGATAAAATATGAGTAAATCTTGTCACTTGCTTATTGTAAGTGTAGCTATAAAAGCCTGGAACACGGCGAAGGAGGTCACGCCAATGTCATAATGGCTAATGCGCTACTTCAGATCAGCTTCACAGAGAGTAAGTATGGACATCTTAACTTGAGCCGTGGAGGATACAAGTTTAAAAGAAACAGGACCGCCTCCGTGGTCTAGTGGTAGAGTGTCCGCCCGGAGAGCGGAAGGTCTGGGGTTCGATCCCCGGCCGCGTCATACCAAACGTAAAAGATGGTACTTGTTGTTACCCTGGCTCTCGGCATTAAGAGGCTATTCACGTTAAACTGAGGCATTGTATCTCGATGGGCTAGCACTATAAAATCAGCATCACTCCGGACTAATACACACAGCCACACACATGTGCATGTAAGTGCAAAAATCGTGGACGCAACGTTAAACCCCATTTCACCTCACCTAAAAGAAACAGACACAAGAACGAGACATCCTACTGGTGATGTATTGAGAAGACCTGTAATACAATACTGCAGGCCCATGACGATATTGTCAGCCGAATTGGACCCCAGCCATATAATCACTAATCACTTCAAATTAACATGTTTAAAGAGAAGATAATGCAGAGAGCTAGAGACGGAACCTCCATCAACCGAAATATTGTTGCAACTTGTCACCAGACATCGTCCAGTTAGACTTGAGAAAGCTTCCCACAAAGCCATCAGTAACTGACAAGTTCAAGAATGTTTCTTTCATTTTATCAGTGATGTGGCGACATGTCAAGAGCTAGGTCATCGACTAGTGCAGCTTCAGTGCGTTTAGTTCCACCTCAAGGGGAAGAGGTTGTCTGGGTGAACTGCATTGCAGATAGTCAGTTGTGAAGTTTATGGACAATGTCCCAGAGTCTTGGATCGAGGATCCAAACGCGTGAAATCGGGACGTATGGAACCACTACACCAACGAGGGACGTCGTACCAATAATAACCTCGAGGGCTGGCATCACAGACTAAACAATATTTCTGGAAAGTGCCACCCTAACTTCGAACATGTGTCGGTTGTCAAGACAGAGCAGCCAGCAGTTGAAGCCAGGATGGCCCAGGTGTTTTAGTCATGAAGTTCAGGGGCCTGGATGGCAGGCTCTCCGACCTGAAAACTCAGTTCCGACAGCAAAACCTGACGAATCTGGACTACCTCGACTCTGTCAGCCATGTCAAATTAGATTGATGACTTTTCCCCGCAAAGTGCATTTGCATGTGAATTCTCATTAACTGTATAAAGATGATAAACTGTATAGTACAATACGAAACTGTTTCATTTGCTTAAACAATATAAGTGATGGCATTTATGTATACATGTGTTACATGAATTCTATTAAACGGTCGCAATATATGTTCATGTCTTGTCGTCTTCACACAACACCGAACTGTCGAAAAGTACCTAGTGCAATGGCCCTCAACCGACACCAAAGTGTCGAAAATATTTGAGTGCATAAACCGAATTGTTTGATATCAAAACTATCTCTGTTTGATGTTTTACACTTCGGGCCGACACCATCTAAAGACATTACTAAACACGTGAAGTTGTCGGGACATTATTGTAATGGGAGCGTGAACATTGTATTCGAAATACACCTGTGTAACAAAGAACTCGTGGCTAAATGTTGGTTTACATACTAGTAACTTTCAGGAGTACATGCTATATACTGGTCAACCGAATGAGTCTTTGTTTTAATTAGGATTGTGGGTTTGGTTTGACACGGTGACTGCTTTTAAAAACAGTCCAGTAAACTTACTGATGCGGTCTCACACAGTGTAGCTGATGCGGTCTCACACAGTGTAGCTCATGCGGTCTCACACCCTGTAGCTGATGCGATCTCACACAGTGTAGCTGATGCGGTCTTTCACAGTGTAGCTGATGCGGTCTCACACAGTGTAGCTGATGCGGTCTCACACAGTGTAGCTGATGCTGTCTCACACACTGTATCTGATGCGGTCTCACACAGTGTAGCTGATGCGGTCTCACACAGTGTAGCCATGATTATAGGGGATAGAAACCTGTTCGGTGTGACGAGCTAACGCTTTAACCACTAGGCTACCCAACCTTTAATATATTAAGTTAATGAATGTTTAAAAATAACTTAAACAAAAAACAAACAAAAAACAAATTAACAACAAAATAATAATTTTAAAGAAAATAGTATTATCGAGGTTATTTATGCATTTGGAACACAACACTGGCGAGAACTAAATATTAACTGGAATTTCATGCACTGTTTCCTGGAAACTCATGGTACTTGGAGGCCGCTGTATCCATTGATACTCTTCTCAATCCGGCTTGCAGAGGTCATCAAACATTTACACTCTCTGTTGATGGGTAAAAAGTGTATGGATTAAAAAAGCATAAATTTTTCAGGCTAACCTATTTTCCTGAATAGTAAATATGAGTTAGGGGACATCAATCCCAGCGGAAGACAAACCAACACAAGGCTCTTTGTAGTTGATATGGCGACGTGTGTGCAGCGTATACAAGGTCAGCGTCGGATTCATTGATTAAGCTTAAGGTTCTTGTACACACTTGTTCGTTGAAAGTGTGACTGGAAAATCGGTCAAACTAAACAACTAGACCAAGGTGATCATAGGATGCAGTGTGACAGGAAAGTGGATCAAAATCCGACACCTAGACAAGGGTGATCATAGGATGCAGTGTGACAGGAAAGTGGATCAAAATCCGACACCTAGACAAGGGTGATCATAGGATGCAGTGTGACAGGAAAGTGGATCAAAATCCGACACCTAGACAAGGGTGATCATAGGATGCAGTGTGACAGGGAAGTGGATCAAAATCCGACATCTAGACAAGGGTGATCATAGGATGCAGTGTGACAGGGAAGTGGATCAAAATCCGACACCTAGACAAGGGTGATCATAGGATGCAGTGTGACAGGGTTCTGGATCAAAATCCGACACCTAGACAAGGGTGATCATAGGATGCAGTATGACAGGGAAGTGGATCAAAATCCGACATCTAGACAAGGGTGATCATAGGATGCAGTGTGACAGGGAAGTGGATCAAAATCCGACACCTAGACAAGGGTGATCATAGGATGCAGACCAGTTTGTTTGTTTGTTGTTCAACGCAACACTCAGCAATAGTCCAGCTATATGACGGCAGTCTGTATTTAATCGAGTCTGGACCAGGCAATCCAGTGATTGACATCATGAGCATCGATCCACGTAATTGGAATACACCAACTAAGACAGCGAGCCTGACCACCCGCTCCCGTGTGTGATCATAGGAAGCAGTGAGACACGGATGTTGATCAAAATGCAACAGCTGCTCGGGGGTAATTGTAGAAGTCGGCGTGAGGCAGCAGAGAGTACGATCTGTCATCCTTAACGAGGGACCCAGTAGCACCTTCCCAGGCAGCCACATCTATGATTAAGAGGCGATTAAGATGAGACTAGTAATATTGCCACTTTAGCAAAGCATAGCATATTTTTATTTTTCAAAATTGAAATTTCGAGTATATTTCTCGTTATTCACACTTACTTAATCCTTTTCCTCGACATTTCGAGTGTTTTCTCGTTACTTCGATAACTTTTCTCGCAAAAATAAGGAATTTTCGAAAATCATAACAAATAATTGAATTAGGGAGAAATTTCAATTTAAAACAAATATATATAATTTTGATACCACAGTGGTACACCATGAGGCTTTCGTATCAAATACCCATCACAGTTAGATAGATAGTTAGATGGCCCACGATAGATAAACAAAAAAATCCGATATCTGTACAACCTGTCCAAACCAGACAAAAAGAAAGAAGTCTCTATAAGTGAGTGAGTATGGTTTTACGCCGCTTTGGGCAATAAGCCATCAATATCATGGCGGGAACCACGAGAAATGGGCTTGACACATTGCACCCGTCTGGGAAATGGAACCTTGACCTTCGACATAACGAGCAACCGCTTTAACCACAAGGCTACCCCATCTCCCCTTACTATGAGAGCTTCACACACATACACACACACACACACACACACACACACACACACACACACACACACACACACACACACACACACACACACACACACACACACACACACACACACACACAGACACACACACACACACACACACACTCACACACATACACATACACACACACACACACACACACGCACACGCACACGCACAGCCACACACACACACAGCCACACACACACACACAGCCACACACACACACAGCCACACACACACGCGCACGCACGCACACACACACACACACACACACACACACACACACACACACAGCCACACACACACACACACACACACACACACACACACACACACACACACAAAGGTTATATCTCTGTATGATAAACGTTCTAAAATTCCTTTGTGAGTAAGTGAGTGATTTTGATTCAACGCCGCTTTGAACAACATGTCAGTTATAGCACGGCGTCATGTGTCTCAAAGCCAAAGTGATACAGGTCTTGTAAGATGTTTGCAATAATCGAGAGACATGGACAGATGAACCGATAGATTTCGGGAAAGATGGATGGATGGACCACGGATGAAGACACATGCTCTAATTATCTGCGTGAAGGTCAGCTAATGGAAGCAGCTGTCCTGTAGTCAATAGCCATCTTGATAAATGCTATATATTTATACATGAAATAAAAGCTCTGACCGATAATACATAAAAGCACTTAGTAGGTATACAATATCTAACTGGGCAATAAAACTCTACACTAAAAGCCCTGGTATATTGTCCGTGTTTGCGGAAGTACATATAGATTAACCGTTTTGATGGAGTCGGCTCTGTCGAGTGACAGTCTACATCATGGCGCAACGACCATTCTTCCACATGGGACGAGGATGCTCTGTTCAATGGCAAAGGAAAATGTCCAGTATTTTCCAGAGGTTAGCAAATAAGATTGGTGGGTCAATGAGAAATAAATTGCCCGGTAATTGAGGCAAGCGCCACACGGCTGACTGTCTACAGTGGGTAATGTGCTTGATGCGCTATACTCCGCCATTTCGCATTTTCCACGGAATCAATAACCGACTTCATTAAAGATATGTGTGAGAAGATATTGGGGGATCTTCCAGACTCGTGATTTCCCTAAACATTGAGAATGTACTTCCGATTTGGACAGACATTTAGTAATGGCTATAGACTGTAGAGGTGGTACCTAGGAGAGGTGTATGTGATTAGCTATAGACTGTACAGGTGGTACCTAGTAGAGGTGTATATGATTAGCTATAGACTGTACAGGTGAGACCTAGTAGAGGTGTATATGACTAGCTATAGACTGTACAGGTGGTAGCTATTTGAGGTTTATATGACTAGCTATAGACTGTACAGGTGGTAGCTATTAGAGGTGTTTATGACTAGCTATAGACTGTACAGGTGGTAGCTATTTGAGGTTTATATGACTAGCTATAGACTGTACAGGTGGTAGCTAGTAGACGTGTATATGACTAGCTATAGACTGTACAGGTGGGACCTAGTAGAGGTGTATATGACTAGCTATAGACTGTACATGTGGTAACTATTTGAGGTGTATATGACTAGCTGTAGACTGTACAGGTGGTAGCTAGTAGACGTGTATATGACTAGCTATAGACTGTACAGGTGGGACCTAGTAGAGGTGTATATGACTAGCTATAGACTGTACATGTGGTAACTATTTGAGGTGTATATGACTAGCTGTAGACTGTACAGGTGGCAGCTAGTAGAGGTGTTTATAACTAGCTATAGACTGTACAGGTGGTAACTATTTGAGGTGTATATGACTAGCTGTAGACTGTACAGGTGGTAGCTAGTAGAGGTGTATATGACTAGCTATAGACTGTACAGGTGGTACCTAGTTGAGGTGTTTATAACTAGCTATAGACTGTACAGGTGGTAGCTAGTAGACGTGTATATGACTAGCTATAGACTGTACAGGTAGTAGCTAGTAGACGTGTATATGACTAGCTATAGACTGTACAGGTGGTAGATAGTATAGGTGTATATGACTAGCTTTAGACTGTACAGGTGGTAGCTAGTAGAGGTGTTTATAACTAGCTATAGACTGTACAGGTGGTAGCTAGTAGACGTGTATATGACTAGCTATAGACTGTACAGGTGGTAGCTAGTAGACGTGTATATGACTAGCTATAGACTGTACAGGTGGTAGCTAGTAGAGGTGTATATGACTAGCTATAGACTGTACAGGTGGTATCTAGTAGAGATGTATATGACTAGCTATAGACTGTACAGGTGGTACCTAGAAGAGGTGTATATGACTAGCTATAGACTGTACAGGTGGTACCAATTTGAGGTGTTAATGACTAGCTATAGACTGTACAGATGGTCCCTATTTGAGTTGTATATGACTAGCTATTGACTGTACATGTGGTACCTAGTAGAGGCTTTTATGACTAGCTATAGACTGTACAGGTGGCAGCTAGTAGAGGTGTATATGATTAGCTATAAACTGTACAGGTGGTACCTAGTAGAGGCTTTTATGACTAGCTATAGACTGTACAGGTGGTAACTATTTAAGGGGCATATGACTAGCTATAGACTGTACAGGTGGCAGCTAGTAGAGGTGTATGTGACTAGCTAAAGACTGTACAGGTGGTAACTATTTGAGGTGTTTATGACTAGCTATAGACTGTACAGGTGGTAGCTAGTAGAGGTGTATGTGACTAGCTATAGACTGTACAGGTGGTAACTATTTGAGGTGTATATGACTAGCTATAGACTGTACAGGTGGTAGCTATTAAAGGTGTATATGACTAGCTATAGACTGTAAAGGGGGGACCTAGTAGAGGTGTATATGACTAGCTATAGACTGTACAGGTGGTAACTATTTGAGGTGTATATGACTAGCTATAGACTGTACAGGTGGCAGCTAGTAGAGGTGTTTATAACTAGCTATAGACTGTACAGGTGGTAACTATTTGAGGTGTATATGACTAGCTATAGACTGTACAGGTGGCAGCTAGTAGAGGTGTTTATAACTAGCTATAGACTGTACAGGTGGTAACTATTTGAGGGGTATGTGACTACCTATAGACTGTACAGGTGGTAGCTAGTAGAGGTGTATATGACTAGCTATAGATTGTACAGGTGGTACCTAGTAGAGGTGTTTATAACTAGCTATAGACTGTACAGGTGGTAGCTAGTAGAGGTGTATATGACTAGCTATAGACTGTACAGGATGTAGCTAGTAAACGTGTATATGACTAGCTGTAGACTGTACAGGTGGTAGATAGTAGAGGTGTATATGACTAGCTTTAGACTGTACAGGTGGTACCTAGTAGAGGTGTTTATAACTAGCTATAGACTGTACAGGTGGTAGCTAGTAGGCGTGTATATGACTAGCTATAGACTGTACAGGTGGTAGCTAGTAGAGGTGTTTATGACTAGCTATAGACTGTACAGGTGGTAGCTAGTAGAGGTGTATATGACTAGCTATAGACTGTACAGGTGGTGCCTAGTAGAGTTGTTTATGACTAGCTATAGACTGTACAGGTGGCAGCTAGTAGAGAGGCATATGACTAGCTATAGACTGTACAGGTTGTAGCTAGTAGAGAGGCATATGACTAGCTATAGACTGTACAGGTGGGACCTAGTAGAGGTGTATATGACTAGCTATAGACTGTACAGGTGGTAACTATTTGAGGTGTATATGACTAGCTATAGACTGTACAGGTGGCAGCTAGTAGAGGTGTTTATAACTAGCTATAGACTGTACAGGTGGTAACTATTTGAGGGGTATATGACTACCTATAGACTGTACAGGTGGTAACTATTTGAGGTGTTTATAACTAGCTATAGACTGTACAGGTGGTGCCTAGCAGAGTTGTTTATGACTAGCTATATACTGTACAGGTGGCAGCTAGTAGAGAGGCATATGACTAGCTATAGACTGTACAGGTTGTAGCTAGTAGAGGTGTTTATGACTAGCTATAGACTGTACAGGTGGTAGCTAGTAGAGGTGTATATGACTAGCTATAGACTGTACAGGTGGTGCCTAGTAGAGTTGTTTATGACTAGCTATAGACTGTACAGGTGGCAGCTAGTAGAGAGGCATATGACTAGCTATAGACTGTACAGGTTGTAGCTAGTAGAGAGGCATATGACTAGCTATAGACTGTACAGGTGGGACCTAGTAGAGGTGTATATGACTAGCTATAGACTGTACAGGTGGTAACTATTTGAGGTGTATATGACTAGCTATAGACTGTACAGGTGGCAGCTAGTAGAGGAGTTTATAACTAGCTATAGACTGTACAGGTGGTAACTATTTGAGGGGTATATGACTACCTATAGACTGTACAGGTGGTAACTATTTGAGGTGTTTATGACTAGCTATAGACTGTACAGGTGGTGCCTAGCAGAGTTGTTTATGACTAGCTATATACTGTACAGGTGGCAGCTAGTAGAGAGGCATATGACTAGCTATAGACTGTACAGGTTGTAGCTAGTAGAGAGGCATATGACTAGCTATAGATTGTACAGGTGGTAGCTAGTAGAGGTGTATATGACTAGCTATAGACTGTACAGGTGGCAGCTAGTAGAGAGGCATATGACTAGCTATAGACTGTACAGGTGGTAGCTAGTAGAGAGGCATATGACTAGCTATAGACTGTACAGGTGGCAGCTAGTAGAGAGGCATATGACTAGCTATAGACTGTACAGGTGGTAGCTAGTAGACGTGTATAAGACTAGCTATAGACTGTACAGGTGGTATTTTGTAGAGGTGTATATGACTAGCTATAGACTGTACAGGTGGCAGCTAGTACAGGAGTATATGGCTAGCTATAGACTGTACAGGTGGTAGCTAGTAGAAGTGTATATGACTAGCTATAGACTGTACAGGTGGTACCTAGTTGAGGTGTTTATAACTAGCTATAGACTGTACAGGTGGTAGCTAGTAGACGTGTATATGACTAGCTATAGACTGTACAGGTGGTAGCTAGTAGACGTGTATATGCCTACCTGTAGACTGTACAGGTGGTAGATAGTAGAGGTGTATATGACTAGCTTTAGACTGTACAGGTGGTACCTAGTAGAGGTGTTTATAACTAGCTATAGACTGTACAGGTGGTAGCTAGTAGACGTGTATATGACTAGCTATAGACTGTACAGGTGGTAGCTAGTAGACGTTTATATGACTAGCTATAGACTGTACAGGTGGTACCAATTTGAGGTGTTAATGACTAGCTATAGCCTGTACAGATGGTCCCTATTTGAGTTGTATATGACTAGCTATTGACTGTACATGTGGTACCTAGTAGAGGCTTTTATGACTAGCTATAGACTGTACAGGTGGCAGCTAGTAGAGGTGTATATGACTAGCTATAGACTGTACAGGTGGTACCAATTTGAGGTGTTAATGACTAGCTATAGCCTGTACAGATGGTCCCTATTTGAGTTGTATATGACTAGCTATTGACTGTACATGTGGTACCTAGTAGAGGCTTTTATGACTAGCTATAGACTGTACAGGTGGCAGCTAGTAGAGGTGTATATGACTAACTATAAACTGTACAGGTGGTGCCTAGTAGAGGCTTTTATGACTAGCTATAGACTGTACAGGTGGTAACTATTAAAGGGGCATATGACTAGCTATAGCCTGTACAGGTGGCAGCTAGTAGAGGTGTATGTGACTAGCTATAGACTGTACAGGTGGTAACTATTTGAGGTGTTTATTACTAGCTATAGACTGTACAGGTGGCAGCTAGTAGAGGTGTTTATAACTAGCTATAGACTGTACAGGTGGTAACTATTTGAGGGGTATATGACTAGCTGTAGACTGTACAGGTGGTAGCTATTAGAGGTGTATATGACTAGCTATATACTGTACAGGTGGGACCTAGTAGAGGTGTATATGACTAGCTATAGACTGTACAGGTGGCAGCTAGTAGAGGTGTTTATAACTAGCTATAGACTGTACAGGTGGTAACTATTTGAGGGGTATATGACTAGCTATAGACTGTACAGGTGGTAGCTAGTAGAGGTGTATATGACTAGCTATAGACTGTACAGGTGGTACCTAGTAGAGGTGTTTATAACTAGCTATAGACTGTACAGGTGGTAGCTAGTAGACGTGTATATGGTTAGCTATAAACTGTACAGGTGGTAGCTAGTAAACGTGTATATGACTAGCTGTAGACTGTACAGGTGGTAGATAATAGAGGTGTATATGACTAGCTTTAGACTGTACAGGTGGTACCTAGTAGAGGTGTTTATAACTAGCTATAGACTGTACAGGTGGTAGCTAGTAGAGGTGTATGTGACTAGCTATAGAGTGTACAGGTGGTGCCTAGTAGAGTTGTTTATGACTAGCTATAGACTGTACAGGTGGCAGCTAGTAGAGAGGCATATGACTAGCTATAGACTGTACAGGTTGTAGCTAGTAGAGAGGCATATGACTAGCTATAGACTGTACAGGTGGTAGCTAGTAGAGGTGTATATGACTAGCTATAGACTGTACAGGTGGCAGCTAGTAGAGAGGCATATGACTAGCTATAGACTGTACAGGTGGTAGCTAGTAGAGAGGCATATGACTAGCTATAGACTGTACAGGTGGCAGCTAGTAGAGAGGCATATGACTAGCTATAGACTGTACAGGTGGTAGCTAGTAGACGTGTATAAGACTAGCTGTAGACTGTACAGGTGGTATTTTGTAGAGGTGTATATGACTAGCTATAGACTGTACAGGTGGCAGCTAGTAGAGGTGTATATGACTAGCTATAGACTGTACAGGTGGTAGGTAGTAGAAGTGTTTGTGACTAGCCATTGACTGTACAGGTGGTGGTTAGTAGAGGTGTATATGAGTAGCTATAGACTGTAGAGGTGGTAGCTAGTAGAGGTGTTTATGACTAGCTATAGACTGTACAGGTGGTACCTAGTAGAGGTGTATATGACTAGCTATAGACTGTACAGGTGGTACCTAGTAGAGGTGTATATGACTAGCTATAGACTGTACAGGTGGTAGCTAGTAAAGGTGTATATGACTAGCTGTAGACTGTACAGGTGGTAGATAGTAGAGGTGTATATGACTAGCTTTAGACTGTACAGGTGGTACCTAGTAGAGGTGTTTATAACTAGCTATGGACTGTACAGGTGGTAGCTAGTAGGCGTGTATATGACTAGCTATAGACTGTACAGGTGGTACCTAGTAGAGGTGTTTATGACTAGCTATAGACTGTACAGGTGGTAGCTAGTAGAGGTGTATATGACTAGCTATAGACTGTACAGGTGGTACCTAGTAGAGGTGTTTATGACTAGCTATAGACTGTACAGGTGGTAGCTAGTAGAGGTGTATATGACTAGCTATAGACTGTACAGGTGGTAGCTAGTAGAGGTGTATGTGACTAGCTATAGACTGTACAGGTGGTGCCTAGTAGAGTTGTTTATGACTAGCTATAGACTGTACAGGTTGTAGCTAGTAGAGAGGCATATGACTAGCTATAGACTGTACAGGTGGTAGCTAGTAGAGGTGTATATGACTAGCTATAGACTGTACAGGTGGCAGCTAGTAGAGAGGCATATGACTAGCTATAGACTGTACAGGTGGTAGCTAGTAGAGAGGCATATGACTAGCTATTGACGGTACAGGTGGCAGCTAGTAGAGAGGCATATGACTAGCTATAGACTGTACAGGTGATAGCTAGTAGAGGTGTATATGACTAGCTGTAGACTGTACAGGTGGTATTTTGTAGAGAGGCATATGACTAGCTATAGACTGTACAGGTGGTAGCTAGTAGAGGTGTATATGACTAGCTATAGACTGTACAGGTGGCAGCTAGTAGAGAGGCATATGACTAGCTATAGACTGTACAGGTGGTAGCTAGTAGAGAGGCATATGACTAGCTATAGACTGTACAGGTGGCAGCTAGTAGAGAGGCATATGACTAGCTATAGACTGTACAGGTGGTAGCTAGTAGACGTGTATAAGACTAGCTGTAGACTGTACAGGTGGTATTTTGTAGAGGTGTATATGACTAGCTATAGACTGTACAGGTGGCAGCTAGTAGAGGTGTATATGACTAGCTATAGACTGTACAGGTGGTAGGTAGTAGAAGTGTTTGTGACTAGCCATTGACTGTACAGGTGGTGGTTAGTAGAGGTGTATATGAGTAGCTATTGACTGTAGAGGTGGTAGCTAGTAGAGGTGTTTATGACTAGCTATAGACTGTACAGGTGGTACCTAGTAGAGGTGTATATGACTAGCTATAGACTGTACAGGTGGTACCTAGTAGAGGTTTTTATGACTAGCTATAGACTGTACAGGTGGTACCTATTTGAGGTCACCCTCACTTTCACTCTGTGTGTAATTCACCCTCACATTCACTCTGTGTGTAATTCACCCTCACTTTCACTCTCTGTGTAATTCATCCTCACATTCACTGCGTGTGTAATTCGCCCTCATATTCACTTCGTATGTAATTCTCCCTCACTTTCACACTGTGTGTAATTCTCCCTCACATTCACTCTGTGTGTAATTCACCCTCACATTTTCTCTGTGTAATTCATCCCCTCTTTCACACTGTGTGTAATTCACCCTCACATTCACTCCGTGCGTAAATCACCCTCACTTTCACTCTCTGTGTATTTCATTCCCACTTCCACACTGTGTGTAATTCACCCTCACATTCACGCCGTGTGTAATTCTCCCTCACTTTCACACTGTGTGTAATTCACACTCACATTCACTTCGTGCGTAATTCACCCCCAATTTCACTCTGTATGTAATTCACCATCACATTCACTTTGTGTGTATTTCACCCTCACTTTCACTCTGTGTGTATTTCACCCCACTTTCACTCCGTGTGTAATTCTCCCTCAATCTCACACCGTGTGTAATTCATCCCCACTTTCACACTGTGTGTAATTCACCCTCACATTCACGCCGTGTGTAATTCTCCCTCACTTTCACACTGTGTGTAATTCACCCTCACATTCACTCCGTGCGTAAATCACCCTCACTTTCACTCTCTGTGTATTTCATTCCCACTTCCACACTGTGTGTAATTCACCCTCACATTCACGCCGTGTGTAATTCTCCCTCACTTTCACACTGTGTGTAATTCACACTCACATTCACTTCGTGCGTAATTCACCCCCAATTTCACTCTGTATGTAATTCACCATCACATTCACTTTGTGTGTATTTCACCCTCACTTTCACTCTGTGTGTTTTTCACCCCACTTTCACTCCGTGTGTAATTCTCCCTCAATCTCACACCGTGTGTAATTCATCCCCACTTTCACACTGTGTGTAATTCACCCTCACATTCACGCCGTGTGTAATTCTCCCTCACTTTCACACTGTGTGTAATTCACCCTCACATTCACTCCTTGCGTAATTCACCCCCACTTTCACTCTGTATGTAATTCACCATCAAATTCACTCCGTGTGTAATTCTCCCTCACATTTACTATGTGTGTAATTCACCCCCACATTTACTCTGTGTGTAGGTCACCCCCAAATTCACATCGTTTGTAATTCACCCTCATTTTCAGTCCGTGTGTAATTCACCCTCACATTCGCTTCGTATCTAATTCACCCAGACCCATGAAGATCCGGGTTAGAATAAGTCTTCAGCGTCCCATACTTGCCGTAAGCCGCGACTTTCGGGATCGGGTGGTCAGGCTCGCTGATTTGGTTGATACATATCATAGTATCCCAGTTGCGTAGATCGATGCTCATGATGTCAATCACTGGACTGCCTGGTCCAGGCTCGATTATTCACAGACCGCCGTCATATAGCTGGAATATTGCTGAATGCGACGGTAAACAACAAACATACAAACTGGTCTAGTTGTTGCATTTTGAACCACTTCCCTTTCACACTGCATCCTATGATCACCCTTGTCTAGATGTCGGATTTTGATCCACTTCCCTGTCACACTGCATCCTATAATCACCCTTGTCAAGGTGTCGGATTTTGATCCACTTTCCTGTCACACTGCATCCAATGATCACCCTTGTCTAGGTGTCGGATTTTGATCCAATTTCCCAAAACCAATTCACCCCAACATTCACTCTGCGTGTAATTCACCCTCACGCTCACTTCCTTTAAATTGGGACCGCCTCCGTGGTCTAGTGGTAGAGTGAGTGAGTTGGGTTTAACGCCGCTTTTAACAGTATTCCAGTTATATCGCGGCGTGTCAGCTTAATATGGGAGGAAAGCCCGAAGTGATGCAGGTCTCAGACGTTTACCACTTAGGTGAAACCCACGAGCACGGGTATGGTGCTGAAAAACCTAGAAACAAAATCGGGGCGAACCGGGATTCGAACCCACAATCATAGGTTTCTGGCGTGCCTAAGGGACGCAACTCTGCACAGCGAATCGCGGCGCCTTAAACGACTGGGCCACCCGTGCCCCCTCTAGTGGTAGAGGGCAGTCGGATAGCCTAGTGGTTAAAGCGTTCGCTCGTCACGCCGAAGACCCGGGTTCGATTCCCGACATGGGTACAATGTGTGAAGCCCATTTCTGATGTCACCCGCCGTGATATTGCTGGAATATAGCTAAAAGCGGCGTAAAACCATATTCACTCGCTCTAGTGGTAGAGCGGAAGCTCCGGTGTTCGATCCCCTGACGCGTCATACGAAAGGACGTGAAAAGATGGACTTGTTGTTACCTTGTCTGGCATTAAGGGGATAAAATTCGTGTTTTGTCCGACATTGAGTGCACTTCAATATAACACGAAAATATAGAATGCACAAGTCTTTTCGATCGCATGCCATGAATCTGTTTGGGAACACAAACTATTCGTTCTATTTTGAAGCAGCTCACTAAATCCGCCAACTACAACAATCATCTACTATACACACATCAAAGGCCTTATCAACTGATTGACATTAAATGTCTCCGGAAATATTAATCGAATTAATCAGGCTACTTACTCATCAATCACGTGGGGGCACTGTTTACCCTGTTAGCCGACAGATGGCGCTGTATTGATGTTGCTCGCCGGACGGTGTTAATGGTGTGCTAATAAAATCCATTGGTGCCTGTGCCTGTCGCTTTAAGAAGAAGCGTTCGTAATGTATAGATATACATACATGTACATGTAATTAAGTGAGGACCGTCACGTTTCGCGATGACCCCGAAATTTGAATTCTTGTTTTAATTAAGCGTATTATTTGAACAAAGTTTTAACATAAAACTCGTCTCTTTTCTTGAGACTTAGGTGAAGTTTACAAGTTTTGCCAATATTCTGAGAACAATGCACCTTGTGAGAAATGAACCTGGACAAGCCAACGCTTGAGCCACAAGGCAACCCCCTCGTCAAGGTAGCGCAAGGCATGCTGGAGACGAACTTGACGATGACTGACAGGTGGTTGTGTACTCGGTCTGCCTTTGCACGTTGGCACGTGTGCAGTATACACAGCTGGCAGTCACGTGAAATGATACTTTAATACCCAGGTGACAGCGCAACTCTCGCGAGAACTGTTACTACGGTAATTGACCCAGGCTTCTTTAACTGATGATATTAATATTCAGTATTTTGAACAAATCAAACTATTATCAGTGTTCTGATATGGATATGTATAGCGAGACGTATTGGTCAGCTAATATTATAATGATATTATGATACGCAGGTATCGTCTTTTCTGTCGTAAGGCCGGTGTAGTAGATTAGTGGTGAAAGCGTCCGTCCGTCACGCCGAAAACCCGGGTTCGATTCCATACATGGGTACAATGTGCGAAGCCCATGTCTGGTGTCCCCCGTATAATGTTACTCCTGGAATATTGCTTAAAGTGGGTAATACTCACTCATTCACGCTTCTGTTTACATACAAATTCTTTTCATGTTTCCAATATATTCTCCATCCTCTCCGCTGGTGCACGTGTTTGGAGAGTGACCCTCTTACAATAAAGCCACCTGACTTTCTCACACTAATGCGACTTGACTTTCTCACACTGATGCGACCTGACGTTTTCACACTGATGCGACCTGACGTTTTCACACTGATGCGACCTGACGTTTTCACACTGATGCGACCTGACGTTTTCACACTAATGCGACCTGACGTTTTCACACTGATGCGGCCTGACGTTTTCACACTGATGCGACCTGACGTTTTCACACTGATGCGACCTGACGTTTTCACACTGATGCGACCTGACGTTTTCACACTAATGCGACCTGACGTTTTCACACTGATGCGACCTGACGTTTTCACACTGATGCGACCTGACGTTTTCACACTAATGCGACCTGACGTTTTCACACTGATGCGACCTGAGGTTCTGTGGAAATGAAATGTCAAGCGCCTGAACAGACCCACTAGATGTAATTACGCCGCTCTGCTTCGACATATACACTAGTTGATCTTTGTAAGTCGTGCTTGGTGACATTGGAGATGCGTGGTCGGGGTGACAGCTAGTAGACCGGGTAATCCATTCATGACTTGGGACCCTTGAAGATCCGAGTAGAGAAAAGGTCTTCAGCAACCCATGCTGGCCATCAGAGGCGATTATGCTTGACGTAAGAGGCGACTAACGGGATCGAGTGGTCAGGCTAGCTGACTTGGTTGATGCATGTCATCGTATCCCAATTGCGTGGATCGAAGTTTACGATGTCATCACTGGATTATCTGGTCCAGATTCGTTTGTTTACAGACCGCCGTCATACAGCTGGAATACTTCTGAGTGCAGCGTAAAACAACAAATAAACAATCAAACAAAGAAAAATATTGATGACTTGGAACTCAACTCCCAATGAATGGATAATGGCCTTTACCCAGTTCAAGGCGATTCCTCAGGGAGTGTAATAAATCAAAATCCCAGACCGTGGAAAACAATCGATTTGTGTCAGTAAAGCCAAAAGCTTCATATTTCATGTTAATAAAATAAAAACTTGTGAACCCGAATGCTATAAACTTTGCCATATATTATTTGTTTAATTTTAGAGTCGAGAAGGGTATTGTGTAATATAAGATAGTCTTAGTTAGTCTAAGGTATAGAGTTTGGAGATTTATACGTTTATAATACTTCCGCCTCTCACTGCTTCCGCTAGCTGCTGCTGGCTGATAGCGGAGTGTCTGCCTCGGTTAATGTCAACTGTGTATTCTTGTCCACGATCTGAATTGTGGATGTGAGTACAAACTCCTGCGTCAGCATCCCGGGAGCCGTTTTTTCATGGATCGGATCATTATAAAGGAAATTACATTTGCCGTATATAGTACCGGTAGTCACATCTTGAACTTCGTCACTTCAGGTACTTGTGAGTGTGACTTACAGTTATTTTCTATTTGTACATGCATTAGTCCAGTGATAATAGCTCCCCGGCACTATATTGCTTGTAAGAGGTGTCACTCACTCACTCACTCAGTGACTAACTCAGTGACTCACTCAGTGACTCACTCAGTGACTCACTCACTCACTCACTCACTCACTCTCCTAATGAGCGACAAACGGGTTCACCAGACTACTGTGTCGAGAATAAAGAGAAATACACAGCGAAGACCAAAGAGATATCAGATCCAAGCAGCACATCGGCAGTTAAGCATATCACCTTTCTGACACAGCCCTCAATATTCCCAGCCAGTGACACATATCACTATAATCATTCCCCTGTCAATCCAAGCAAACACCAATCGCTGGACGTCGGCCACAACGACCGACCGGTGGTCACGTGGATATATATACACTAGCTACAGACAAGGGTCGAGTTGATATCAATCAATAATAGCTACAAAATACCGCATCTTTTTAATTTGTAGATAGGGTCCTCGCACAGGCAGACGGTGGGAGTCCTGGGGGGAAATATATAGAGTGGCGAGCACGTATTTTAGTTCTTGAAAGCTTACAGAAGATGGAATGTCCGTCTCAGACAGACGAAGGCGATCGACTGGGTAGTCCGGATTGTTCGCCATGGGACAAAACTTGACTTCCCTGGGCCTTGACCTTCTGATTGTATTGCTCTGATATTGACACTTTAATGACTGCGTGAGTAGTATTGATACATAATGTGACCTTCTGATTGTATTGCTCTGATATTGACACTTTAATGACTGCGTGAGTAGTATTGACACACAACATGACATTCTGGTTGTATGGTTATAACTATGACACTTTAATGACTGCATCAGTAGTATTGATACACAACATGACATTCTGGTTGTATGGTTATAACTATGACACTTTAATGCCTGCATGAGTAGTATTGATACACAATGTGACCTTCTGGTTGTATGGTTATAACTATGACACTTTAATGCCTGCATGAGTAGTATTGATACACAACATGACATTCTGGTTGTATGGTTATAACTATGACACTTTAATGCCTGCATGAGTAGTATTGATACACAACATGACATTCTGGTTGTATGGTTATAACTATGACACTTTAATGCCTGCATGAGTAGTATTGATACACAACATGACATTCTGGTTGTATGGTTATAACTATGACACTTCAATGCCTGCATGAGTAGTATTGATACACAATGTGACCTTCTGGTTGCATGGTTACAATTATAACACTGTAATGCCTGCATGAGTAGCATTGAATACACGACGTTACCTTCTGGTTGAATGGTTACAATTATGACACTGTTATGACTGCATGAGTAGTATTGATACACAATGTGACCTTCTGGTTGCATGGTTATAATTATGACACTGCTATGACTGCACGAGTAGTATTGATACACAACATGACATTCTGGTTGTATGGTTTTAACGATGACACTGTTGTGACTGCACGAGTAGCATTGAATACTCGACGTGACCTTCTGGTTGTATGGTTATAATTATGACACTGTCGTGACTGCATGAGTAGTATTGATACAACGTGACCTTCTGGTTGTATGGTTGTGATACTCATGCACGCAGTCCCAACTTCTAAACTACAAACACTCAAAGGCTGACAAGTCATCTTTCAACTCCTGAATCACTCTCGGCGTAACCAAGCAACCACGCTAACTTTCTAACCTTGACCTTTGATGTAGTTTACAAAATAATACTATTTATTAGATTTGCAAAAAAGTCAAACCAACATGATCAACTAAATTCATAATGATTAATAAAATCAATATTATTTGTATAAGCAGCTTAGATTAACTTGCGTTTAGCCATTGAGGTAAAAGGTTCCAATACCAAGGTCATATGATTGATAATGAATGTAAACACGGAATCTAGATGAGATTAATACATGAATTACGATACTAATCTGCACATTCATTACACAATTATCATGAATGGTATCGTGTTTTTATTTAATAATAAAGAATTGTTGTGGTCGGCCCTAAGTCTGGATTACTGGAATCAATTTATTTGGTCGAGAAATGCTCTGCTTTGCCTTCGAAAGCCCATGAGATCAGGCCTGCGGTACTGTGGATTTATAGTTTTCCACGGAAAGACCTGCCTATGCCCTGGAGTGCCTTGCCATGCCCTGAGGTGTCCTGCCATGCCCTGAAATGCTTTGCCATGCCATTGTATATTGATGGAATGCAAGAACGTGGTGCTTCGGGCCTATTCACTCTACCACGGGACACTGCCAAGGATACAGGGAATCTACACTGACCCTGAATCCTAAAGGAAAGATCACTTGAGGAAGCATGTCTTTCTATCTGACAAATCAGCATAACGGAATGCGATAGCACGACTCTGTGCAGGGGTTTATAGAATTATAGAATAGAAAGGATAGTTTAACAACCCATAAACTATGCAGGGAAAAGGATGGTGCATTAGAAAAGCCCTGACACGTATTGGCCCAGGGGGACGACATACATCATGGAGTGATAGCTCAATACTGTCACGCAGGAACCCGGACAGCATTAAGGTCAGCTGTCAGTACTGTATGAGAGCACGGAGTATGCCACTCCATTTCCAGAACGGTCTAAACCCATGGTATTCCGGACGGCCAGTTTTGTCGAATGTCTATTGTTTGATACGCACGCACGCACGCACGCACGCACGCACGCACGCACGCACGCACGCACGCACGCACGCACGCACTTGCTCCTTGCGTGTCCCTTCTTTATTCATCATTTTCAGTTGATCGACCCTCGGAAAACTCGAAGAATTTACGTGGGTCCTTTCAACTTCGACTTAATCACGGGGGCACAGGTGGCCCAGTCGTCTAAGGCGCCGCGATTCGCTGTGCAGAGTTGCGTCCTTATGGGCATGCCAGAAACCTATGATTGTGGGTTCGATTACCGGTTCGCCCCGATTATGTTTCTTGGTTTGTCAGCACCATACCCGTGCTCGTCGGTTTCACCAAAGACCTGCATCACTTCGGGCTTTCCTCCCACATTGAGCTGACACGTCGAGATGTAACTGTAACACTGTTAAAGCGGCGTTAAACCAAACTCACTCACTCACACTTGATAATCACGAAAACGGAAAGGCATACGAAGCAAGACTTTGAAATATACAGTCTGGATTGAAAGGGTTGCACTGTTGCTGGTGTATAAATTAATCCAAAACATAACTTAACTCACATTAGATCACAGCATAGGTTGCCATTGTGTTCACTGACGGTTAGTTAAACAAAATGCTGAAATATGTCAATTTAGTTTTTTATCACACAGTACGTGAAGCCTGGAAACTGCCAACGTACCCAATACATTTTTTAACAACGGCCAAATATTGTTCTTGATGTATCAGGATCCTATGTGTATTATATGAAATCACGCCAACCATGCCCTCAGGCTCTGGCAGTTACGCTATAACACAGGCTTGGCACCGAAAGGTGTGACCCGTTGCCAGTGGCGACCAGACTGAAATGGTCAACGAGAGGTCACCATGACAAACTGTCAGCGACTTGGGGACTTGGGTTATCTGGAACAGTGTGACCGATATCTTGACCTCCACAACGACTGGGAAACGACTCAGGATCCTGTTAAGCCAATCTCTCTCTGAACCAGTCTTTCCTTAATCTACTCTTTAATTCGCTGTCTCTAAAATCCGCTTCTGGATCTTGTTTGCCCTGTCTGTATTACCAGACACGATCAATTATTCCTCCTCATTCCCGTCACCACGTGATGTTTGTTTACTTTACCGCATGAGGAGTTATTGCAAGCCCCCTTTCCATAGTTACATGTGCATCATGAACATCATGAACATAATGAACATCATGAACAAAGTAGGGAAGAATAAATAAAAGCAATAAGGAAATATTTCAGAAATGATCTTGAAATCATCAGAAGTGTGCACCACATAAAAGCGACTATTTCTTCTTGAACAACATCTGTTTGCTGCAGGCCTATAACAGCACCAGGCGCAAAGAAATACCTCTAAACTGTGCCGCATAAGCTGATTTAAGAGTTTTTCGGAAGCGGTTTATGAACTATTCAATAACTACTTATCGTCAGTTATTTATACTTCCATAAAAATATAAAGTTTTCTGACACCCTTCAGTAACTGTTCAATTTGTCATTCCCAGTTCGACATTGTTAATTACCGTTATGAATCAATTCAGAACAATTCCAAAATACAACTGTATTTTGGAATTGTGCACGAACACAGAAGTTGAAGAGGAATACATCTTGATATTACTAATAAGGATGCACCTGTATACTTGAACATAATATTCATCGTACACAACGTATCAAGCATGCCAGTTATGTTCCTTGGTCTGTCTCCAAAGTGGCAAAGTCTGCATTACCCGCATCACACATAAATCTTATACGCTGTGATACACCAGAAATAATGTTCAAACCAACATGAAACCCAACTCATTTATTTATTTATTCATTCGTTCGTTCGTTCGTTCGTTCGTTCGTTCGTTCGTTCGTTCGTTCGTTCGTTTGTGTTCTTTTTGTTTTGTTTTTTTTGTTTTATTTATTTATTTATTTATTTATTTCCTACTATGTTTAGTAAAACGTTTATCCATTGCCATGTACATTATACACATCGGCATCTTTTGTTTCACTTGTGATGAGGAGACAGGCATTGCTTCTTTATAGCTTTGTTACTTAATGAGCATTTTCTTCCTTTGTTCCAAATTGTTTTCATGGCTCGGTTTCGAAATCAAAGTATATATGTCAGCTTCTCCACATCGATTTAACAAAGACCCTGATGGCTTATTACGGGAACACACCCTCGACCATCTAGTACTGATGACAGAAGACAGGTATAGTAAACCAAACTAGTTGCATTTTAACTCCTGTCCCCCAACTGACCTGTAGGAAAACTTAAACAAGGTTTGGTGGATGTTCAGTTACCCATCTGTCTCTGGTAGGCTTACGGAACATGTAGATGAGCAGTGTGCTGGTGTCTGGATGGGCGACATCGTGGGCCATACTCTGCCGTGGCGACATGGTCGACGGTATTGATTCTGTCGACCTGCCAGAGTGAAGCGTCCTTGTCATGCCGAGCTTCCATTGAACGGACATAATGAGCGGCTGGTTAATTGCCTGTGTGTAATGAAAGGACCTGACATCTGAAGACCTTCGACCAGCCTATATGTCATTATAACGAAATGCAATAAATGTCTGACATTTCTTTAAACATCCAAACAATCAAACTGCAAAGGAAAATTGGTACGATGCTTCCTAAAGAAATGTAGAAATATGGTTTCTAATGCTTTCCGAACACACATGCCCAATGACAAGAAATAAGATATACCTCGAACTTCTAACAGAATATAATTGTTTTATTTCTTTTGAAAACAGAGACGCTTCTCATCTAACAAAGAGAATAAAATGAAACTGACGCCCTCGCGAAGGAGGATGCAGACAAGAAGCTGCGACCAACCTGGAGGAATAGTCCACAGGGTTAGGGGTAGATTTGGACACAGATATAAGCAAATTAATTCACAGATTGCAGGTCGCCTCAGACACAGCTGGGGCGGTCGGGTACCCTAGTGGTTCAAGCGTTCGCTTGTCACGCCGAAGACCCGGGTTCGATTCCCGACATGGGTACATTGTGTTAAGCCCATTTCTGGTGTCCCCCGCCGTGATATTGCTGGAATATTGCTAAAAGCGGTGTAAAACCATACTCACTCACTCACTCAGACACAGTTACGTTCACTGATACAGACGAAGACACACATTAACATGCAGTTACATAAATAGGCGTAAAACCAAACAATGCGTAAACACAGGCATGGAAACAGACATAAACTTCGACACGGCGACAGACAGGCGTAGTCATAGGCACGGGCTTATAAAAACAGACACATACATAGAGACAAACGTGGACACAGGAATAGATACAAATACCACAGGCAGACATAGATTCAAGGCAGATACAGACAAAGAAGCAGGTATAGGTGTAGACACAGACACAGATACATTACAGATACAAATACAGACGAAGATACAGACACAATTCTTTTTCAAAATGACCACGGACGCAACAAGGACTCGACACGGACATATTGAGTGAGTGAGTATGGTTTAACGCCGCTTTTAGCAATATTCCAGCAATGTCACGGTGGGGGACACCAGAAATGGGCTTCACACATTGTACCCATGTCGGGAATCGAACCCGGGTCTTCGGCGTGACGAGCGAACGCTTTAACCACTAGGCTATCCGACCGCCCCTGGACATATTGACATGGATATACACAGACGTAGAAACAGACACAGACGCAGATACAGACACAGATGCAGATACAGACACAGTCATATACTAAAACAGACACTGATGTAGAAACAAAGACGCTGATACAGACACAGACGCAGATATAGACACAGACGCAGATTCAGACACAGACGCAGATACAGACACTGACGTATACTGAAACAGACAAAGACGTAGATACACAGACGCAGATACAGACACAGACATATACTAAAACAGACACTGATGTAGAGACAGAGACGCTGATACAGACACAGACGCAGATACATACACTGACGTATACTGAAACAGACAGAGACGTAGATACAGAGTCGCAGATATAGACACAGACGCAGATACAGACACAGACGCATATACAGACACAGACGCATATACAGACACAGACGCAGATACAGACACAGACGCATATACAGACACAGACGCATATACAGACACAGACACAGAAATATACTAAAACAGACACAGATGTAGAAACAAAGACGCTGATATAGACACAGACGCAGATACAGACACAGACGCAGATATAGACACATACGAAATCAGTCACAGATGTAGACACAGACACAGTTGTAGACTCAGACAAAGATGGCTCCCAGGTGTTTGGAGGGTTCGATCCCAGGTACACCGCAGTCGTCAACAACGTCATTCACGTCACGTTTACCCTTCCACCTCTGCCCAAGTGATGTGGTGAAATGTCAAGAACAGTGTCAAACCCAACTCACTCACTGACGCAGGCTGATGTTGACATTAAGAGCTAGCCATGCAAATTAAATAACAGCATAGCTGGTGTGTTTTCAGATATTGATCGCCAACCCCTTTCCTTGTGAACCAACATAATAAACTCACAACCCACAGAATAATTCTGATTGAGCCTATTAATCAGGTCAGCTTGTGATTAGGTGACTGGCGGTGTATCATTAGAAGCTATGGAATCGTAAAATTGATGGTTTCTCGACGCTGGAATACACCCTCAATAGCTGCTTTTCGTCAAGTTATAAGATTGCAAATACAGTTAGTTACAGTACAAAGAGCAGAGAGTCATTGATCCACAACATATGCGAAGAACATAATTGCAAATAAATTAATTATTCACCGTGGTATTGATCGTTTGTGTATGTAAGTAGGTGGGTAGAAGAGATCTTCAGAGAATGTTGACGAAGAGTAAACTGTCCTTCAACTTTTGACCTTTATGCCATTGAGTGGCGTAATAGTGAATGGGTGAATGTTGTTTGAAGTCGCAGTCAGCAATGCTCTAGCTTTCGATGGACGAAACCCAGAGTTGGAAACATACCACCCACAGATAGCCACAGACAAGGGAATTAGGATCTAATAATAAACAACTTAAGTTAATCATAACTGAAATGTAATAATTATTATAATTATGTTCATAATAATATTTGCTCGCAAAGTGATCGAGTTTCTAAGTGTATTAGTCCAATTAACCACTAGTCTACATTCAACTTTGAATGTTTCTACTGTGATCTTTAAATGTGCATACATTTCATTTAAATTGATTGACACAAGGGTGAAACTTAGCATGGTAAGAGTCACGTGTTCTGTTGGCATAATGGCAACATTGATAGTCCTGTCACAAGACAATTAGGTCCACGAGGGGGGGGGGGGGGCGGCGTTCCGATCAGTACCCGGTGTGACTACAGTCTGAGGTACTTCTCTGTACCTCCTTGACACAGACTGAATAAGTCTACGGATTCTGTCCTATTGAATTCGCCTCCATTCTTCCTGCAACGCGTTGGCGTACAGTATACGAGTCAATGATTACACAGACATCATAACAGGACCAGAATTGTCACCAAATTGATAACTTAATAGTCAAACGTTCTAATGAAAACAGGTATGAAATGTACATCTTTCTGCACACGTGTGCCATTGCCATGTTCAAAGTAAGGTAGCACTGCAAACATTTGCGAAAATTGTTTTCAAAAGGCCAACCGGCTAAATGGCTAGCCAGACTCATTATATTATCGGTACAGCCAGGCCAATTCCAGCTAACATGGCCCTTTACTCCATGCTGCAGCCGCTATGACAGGATGTGTATACAAAGGAATAGACGGAGGCCACACTATAGAAATCAATGTGTCCATTCTCAAGTGGTTTCCGTATTGCTGGAGGTGCATTTACCATTGAGTGGCCCTTGTCTGCAGAGATCCTCTCTAGCCAGTTCCACGACGACACAATACCTCGGCATGTCGCTGTGGAAATGTTATGAGGGGTCAATTTGATTACCCGCAGTCGGTTTGAACTGCGAGGACAACCCTGGAGCAATTTGTACCTGCCTTGCTAACGCGTCTGCCTAATGAATGCAATCTACACTTTCTCTAGACTTGTAATGTGTTTAAAAGAGAACGTTAATATTATGTTTTACACTGCTTGCAGGGACGTATTGATTCCTTTTCTGACACCCACGCAGCTATAAGGGCGAGTGAGTTTTGGCGAGGCAAACGATGAACTTGATCCCAAAATATTTAATCTATAAGACGCTGTGTTCCATTTAAGCCTGAAACCCGACAGTGTTCTAGAGGTCATATTACCTTGCTGTTTTGAAGGTTATCTATGGACGTGTCTGTGTAGCTCTTAAGGTCACGGTAGTCTGTGTTTTTGTAAAGGTCTCGTATGTCGGAGGAGGAAAGTCACCAACGTTTTATGAAGGTCGCGGTTGTCGAATAATGAAGGTCACGTGTGTCGAATGATGAAGGTCACGTGTATCCAGTCATGAAGTTCGCGTGTGTCGAATAATGAAGGTCACGTGTGTCGAATGATGAAGGTCACGTGTATCGAGTGATGAAGTTCGCGGTTGTCGAATAATGAAGGTCACGTGTGTCGAATGATGAAGGTCACGTGTATCGAGTGATGAAGTTCGCGTGTGTCGAATAATGAAGGTCACGTGTGTCGAATAACAAATGTGACCTGTATGAAATGCTGAAAGACGCCTGTGTCCGTTGTGGACATATGTATGTGTTATGGAGACCAGTCGTTTCCATGTTGTTATAAAGGACACGAACGTGTGTGGCCGTACACTACCCGTGTTAGTGCGCCACAAACCACCCTAAACCTCAACCAAACCCCCAACTCCCCAGTTTGCCGAAACACTAACAAAACCCATGCTTGTCGTAAGAGGCGACAGATCGGATCGTGTGGCCAGGATCGCTGACTTGGTTGATGCATGTAACCGAAGGACCTTAAAATATGAAACTTGTTGTTACCCAGTCAGCTGCTCGGCATTAGGGGTGAACCAAAGACTGGTGGGCTCGGAGCCAGTATACTGGGTCTGATGGTATTCATGTCAAACAGCAGCATGGTATCTCGGATCGACACTTGTCCGGACTAATACAAGCAGCTACACACACACACACACACACACACACACACACACACACACACACACACACACACACACACACACAATAACCACTATATGGATGTTTAGCTTGAGATGTTGAGATTATGTCATATATAGATCACAGCATAAATTATTATCGATTCTTCATCCTCAGGTTAAACCTCCGGACGTAGTTTTGCACGTGTAATTGTCAATGTCACTAAAACCTAACCGAATGACAAAACCATTTTTAAAATCCGTTTTCTAGACATAAAATACAAGGTTTCCGTTGCTTGACAGCATCTTATGTCACTGAGCTTGAAGTCATCCTGTTAGATGCTGTTGCTATGATGTCTTAGAAGGTGATAATGGATTCACAGTTGGTCGATGAAGCGTATGTATGAGGCGAATCAAGACAGGGCAGCAAATGGGAATCGTTGGGGATGACAAACAGAGAAACGAATATCCACGCAAAGAGATACCTTTTCGATCGCCTGACTTGATGAAGGATAACGGTGTGTAGAAGGATCCACAAAACCCATATCCTGTATTGTCGATTAGCAACATGACACATGGTATTTTGTTTTTCTTTTACATGATGGTTGCCATGGCTTTATCAAGGCTCAATGATGGCGCTCGAAAGCAGTGTGGGTGTGTCCGCACCTCTAACGTGGTTAAACATATAAAATTGATGTGAGGTATTTGTGTTTAAAGGAAATGGAGTTGTATTTTAATTTAAAACTGTGTTGTACAGAGGAATTAGTCAGTGAATGTTATATTAATATTGCTCTTAGGGGACTGGGAATGGGTGGAGTGGGAGGTGAGTTTGTGTGGGGTGTGGGGGAAAGTTTGTTTATATATATTTTTCAGTCAGTGCTTCAAAACATTTTCATTAGTTTTTCCCTGAAATGAGGAACTGAACAATATTTTTTTCGGACTCTCAGCAGGTTTATTTTTAAGAATGAGCATTTTGGTTCAACTGGCGGTTGGGGAATCGATAAGCATTTTGAAAACACTAATATCTTCCGCTAAATGCTCGAAAATAATAACCCACAGGTTTCATCCCAAAACATAAATGAGACATGCTTCATGTTCTGAAAATATTTTGATGAGGATCAAAAGAAACATGTTCTTTCCCAAAACGTGCTTGAAGCGATGAAAAAAATAATATTTTGTCTATAAAATAATGTGATCATGGGACATTATTACTGGGGAGAAGGTGAACTGTACGTCGCATTAATCAGTATGTCAGTGAATATAAATGCATGAGAATAACCAGTCTAGATTGTCCGCCGAAGCATATTCATTTGGGCGTAAAGGGCAAAATAGCTGTGACAAATACATGATTGGACCACTGACAATCAGTGATGACACCAGGTGTTCGCGGCGTATCATCTGGAGGAGGACCAAAGGTAGGTCGCAGGTTGTTGAAAACATGAGCCTGCGAGTATGCTGCTGACTGACCAAGGGTCATATTCGGAAATATCCTGGATTCGAACCCAACACCCTTGGAATCTTCATGAATCGACAGAGAGGATATCAACTCAAAGGAGAGCTGATGCTCTTTGATGCTGTGAACTTGGTTTCATTAGATCAGTTCGGAAATTGCAGGATAAATGTCAGTTGTCTTGTCTATTGTCATGTTTACAGCCACGCGTCCTGTCCCAATGAATGACATTCAAATGTAGAATCGTGTTAAAAGTGTTGTTTGAAGTTATACACGCTATTATCTTATATGTGACAATTTCTAGTGATAGCAACATTTTCTAAATGCAGTCCCATGTCTTTAAGCATCCCTGATAAGCGTCTGTGACCTTATCACAACGAAGGGTTTCGTAAAACTCCAGTCTCGCGAGGCTGTTGACATTAAAAGGTACGAATCAAATGACCAAATCCTATCATATGATTTATCAATGTAAAGGTCAAACTGCACATAGAAACTTTTTTGTTGCTTGTGACTTATTACTGGTGTGTTGAGAAATGACGTCATTCGCTGATTTGCTAATTCACTTGGCTATCTCTATCTGGACATAGGAGAATGGACCTGAAACATCTGATTGGACATCGATCCCGAAAGTTGCAATGAACACAGTCTGAAACTTGCTTATAAAATATTCATAAAATATACACTGCATTGGCAATATTTCAACATGTGTTTGGTACTTTGAAACACAAACTTGCCATGAGCAGGGGCGGATTAAGAAAATATTATTTTTTAAATGACTAAATGGAGCTAAAATTTTAATTTTTAGTCAAAACAGATATTTTAATTGTGTTTCCAAATAAATGAGGAAATAAAAGAGGGAACATCAGAATACTGATCTACACACAAACAATGGCAGTCAGACCAGAACAAACATGAATATGGGTGGATCTCGGTCTCCGCACTGTCCTGTATGACAGGTAAAACACTTCTCCTTGCTTTTTTTGAAAACTTAAACAATCGGAGTGGAGAATTATACTTCAGGACAAAAGCCCTTCCCTCTACCTACATTTTCAAACATATCATCATTTGCGTGTTTTTGTTACCTAAATAGTGGAACCTGCCTTTGTTTCTGGTTTTGTGTGAGATGCGGTATTTGGGGCAGTAGATGAACGTTCAAGAAATTATGACAACTTGCACAAGGCATTCGTGAGTGCCGTCAAGAGTGGCTGCTTTCACTTCTCCTACATTTGGATACCATGAAGCCACAATGAACAAGGCCACAAAGTAAGAAAATGAGTAATGATTGTATTGCCATGTTCAAAGGTCTTTTGCTTAATATATACCACCCAAAAATATGGTTCAGGGATAGATCTCTTTGGCATTTTTGTTTAAATCATTATTGCGTACCAGGAGCCATATTGAACAAACATTTATGATATAGACTATCAGTGTAAATAATGTCTTTTCTCGAAAAAGGTTATCAGTTTGTTGCCAAGGATTTGAAAATTACTTCATTGAGGCATCAAAGTTGAAAATTAAATATGGCTGATATCTCAAAATGATGTCATAGTGGTTTGGTTCTATGTGGCTTCATGGTGTCCTTTTATTACCAATAATCAGCACAGGAACTCACAGGTCAGAGTGTGTAATATACGATCCTGGGCAGTGTAAGTAAAGAATCTCTTATACTGTACCGGGACTGTATATCACTACAACTGACTAACAACGAGTTTCTGTACACTCAGCACACGTTGCCTCCTTGTGATTTCACGAGTGTCAGTGAAAAGATTACGTACACTGATATTTAAATAGGGAAATGTGCATCCCTTCATCAGTTCACCTTCTGGAGTTGTATCCGCCCCTGAAGCGAAGCGGGATGTATTAATTAAAAGGGGTCTTGACGGAAGGGCAATGACTCCGAAGGCTCGAAAAACGTTTTGGTTGAAATTTTATGAAATCTGCACCCCATCTCCAAGAAAAGTTGTATCCGCCCCTGCATTGAGCTTGAGACCTGATTAATAGAACTGGACATTTGACATGAATGTGGCGGTGGATCTGAAACTACTTGGTCCGCCGTCATATAGCTGGAATATTTGCTAGTGCGGCGTAAAACAACAAACCAAAAAACCGAAACTACTTGGACCTAAAACAGGGCATTGGATCTGAAACTAGGCATTGGGCCTGAAACTGAACATTTCAGATATTTTGACATTGAACGTGAATCTTGTCCCAGGACACTGGCTGGGCAACAGAGATCAACCGATCTGCATGGTGACTGTTGTCTGGACATGAAGGTCTCCGGAGTTCTTTGCCACTGGACCAATATTCCAATAATATAACAGCACCAAATCTTGAAAACATGTCTATGTCTGCCAATTCGTTTCTGTGATGAATTTAGTACTTAAGATATCCGCTCTTCGTGAAACACACATCTGTATGTCTTGAAAAATTGCGACCCTCATCTGCCAAGACTATTACCAGAATAATACAGATTTATTGGAAACCTGTCACAGGCCGTTTTTACGACAGTCGGTAGCCGAAAATGGAACGAACATCCCCTTGTCAAGTTTAACGCATGTGTGGCCCGGAAACTAGGCCCATGGTAATGGCAGGAATATGACCGCTGTGAGAGTCGTTACCAAGACAAAGTTGACGTTTCCCATAACATGTTGGCGAAACACTCAATCTATTCCCCTAAAACCAGGGTAAGTAGTAGAGACAGTCCACGGGCACACCAATCTCGGGGGATTTGCAGGGGATGAGCTTGATTGGAAAAGACTCCTTCTATTGAACCGCGATCGATCTGCCTTTGTATCTGCTTGAGTGGGGTAAAGGGTAACGGCAGATCTTCCTTCTTAACAGACTGCAGGGCTAATCAAAGACGCCCTCATGAATCTCCATCTCGGATGAGGGGTCGGAGCAGATGTATTCATTTACATAGTGATATAAAACAGAGGGAGAAGTCAAGGTCAACCCGTCAATCCTTCTAAGGTGACTGCTCGTGAATACGACACAGAGTGATTTATCTCCGGCCTGTGAGAAGAAATTCCCGATAGTCTTGTAATTGTCTTGCTCATATCCAGGAGAATCATTTGAAAGTGTTGACGGTACGTAAATCAGACGAAATAGGGTTGAATATTTATTTAACATTTATAGTGAGTCACTGAAAAAAGTTTCATGCCGTTGACGAGACTAAAACGGCTTAACAGATAAATTGTATTTAAAGGTTTGGGCAAGAAGGATGCGATGAAGCAACATTTGTATATTTTTATCTCCTTCTGTTTACATATCGCAGACAGAGGCAAGGTACAGGCAATTTTTATCACTTAATCGTGTATGGAGTACCTGCCTTGAACTGAAAATTTGGATCGCGAATCTGTTGAATATGAAGTCAGTGGATACAGAAGTCAGTGAGTCAGTGAGTGAGATGACGTTAAGCAGCACTGGCGGCAGAGGGTGGGTGGATGGGTGACCGCATGTAGCATGCTCACTCACTCACACGTCTAGCAATATATACTTCTCAAAAGGATAACCACTTTAACATGTAGTACGTCAAATTGTGTGCATCTGTTGAAATAGCCAAAGATAATATTGCTTGAAGACATGTTTAATAAACAAACGCACGTTGTCATATGCCACACAATGCAACACACAACATGTGACCATAATCAGTCAAATCACCTGTCAAACTAAGAGTATCTGAACAATACTGAAACGGGAAAAGATCACTAAAACAAATTCATTGTAAAAGAACTCTCAGTAGCGAATGAGACTTACGTGATGGGATCACAGCCTGGCACCGTGTTGCCAAGGGATGATTGTATCACTCTTCAGTAAGAGCATTGCGGAGTTCCTGTAGAGTTTCCGGAAGGACAGGGCGTCGTGACAGGGCGATCTGCAGATCATTCGACATGTGTTCTTATAGGGTTGAGGTCTGGTGACGTGATCTTCAGCCCAATCCAAAAGTCCCTGCCTTGGGTCAGTAGGATGCGAATGCATGCCCTCCGTGACGAGAGACCAGCCTCACGGAGACGTTCCGCGGGTCATTTCTGAGTGTGGTGTCGGTCACGAAATGGTGACGTCTTGGTGCATTCAGTAAGAAACCTGTCTTCCCGCAGTGTGGTGGAATGCTATCGGCCAACTACATGTCGCTGGGTAGCTGATCCAAACGTCTGGCATAGATTCCATACACACATTTTGGCAAACAGCAAAGACGTCTGCAACGTGACCAAATTTTGTTGATCCAGTTTCAAGCACGCCCATGCATCTGTCTTATTCTTCGGTCGTCAAACGACGTCTTTGGCGTTGAGGGGACATAAGGGCATTCCTTAGTGACAAATGTTGTGCTCTCTGATAATGATGTGAAACGATTCTGTCATGATACATCCAAACACAGGTTTTCAAGCACCTCGTGCACATCGCGCTCATGACTGCTTGCCTCTGTCCGTCCATCATGAAATTGAGGTTCTGTAGGGGTTACCCAAGCATTGTGTACTGGCATATTTCAATCTTTATTTGTTAGATGATTTGTTTATTTCATCAAAACATTATCCTTAGCAAACTTTGAGCAGTATAGTACAGCCATGATGTCCCTTAGCCTAACCCTCTGGGTTATCTAACGGGCTCTGGGTCTTGGTCATCATCATCATCATCATCATCATTTTTATATTTATTTTTATTTTTATTTTTATTTTTATCATTATCATCATCATCATCATCATCATCATCATCATTATCATTATTATTATTATCATTATTATTATAATTATTATCATCATTATTATTATTGGCATCGTCAAGCTAAACATGAGCTTTATAACTGACAACACCCCCCACCCCCCCCCCCAACCCCCACACCCGCCCCATTCACGGATTGCCTGCAACGATCGTCTCAGAGCAGTGACCGGGACGTGATCACATGTGCCGGGCCCTATACACTCACTAATCAAGTCTGCGGCCACCAGATCAAATAAAACTGAACCTCACTGAGCTCCAGACAGCGAACTATTGCATCGGCCTGTACATATTGTACCGGTATTCGCGTTGACAAGGGGTTTCGCTGTTTTTATGTCCGCTTAATGAACCTGTACGACGTTGAACTGGTATCCGAGTGGTCGCTGTAATGTTATTTGTGGCTGCTCTTGTGATTCAGCGAAAAGCAAATCGCCGATCGACCCTATCGTTGATCGTGTGGGAGTATTCTTGAATTAGTCTGTAGCGTACTTGTACTTTAGGCTGATTTGTTAATGAAATGACATTAGGGAAATGACATAAACCCAAATTTAACATGTTTGCCCGCAGTAGCAGTATTTACGTATCATTTTTATGATGCTAAAGGGGACGAGTTGCCCTCAGCGTGTTTATAGCGGATGGAGGGGAGGGGACATGGCTTGTCATGACCAGTCATGACTCTTGACAAGGGACTTAACATGACACTCAACATGACACTCAACATGGTACTTAAAATGACGCTCTCTCTACATGACACATTCAATATGACAGGCTACATGACACGGAACACAGTACTTGATTAACACTCTACATGACACTCTATATGACACGGAACAGTACTTGACATGACACTCTACATGACACTGAACATGACACGGAACAGTACTTGACATGACGCTCTACAAGACGCTCAACAAAACACTCAACATGGTACTTAAAACGACGCTCTCTCTACATGACATTTCATGACATTCAATATGACAGGCTACATGATACTCAACATGGCACTCAACATGACACGGAACACAGTACTTGATTAACACTCTACATGACACTCTACATGACACTGAACATGGCACGGCACACGACACTTGTCATGACACTCTACATGACACTCCACATAGCACTAAACAGGGGACGTGACAAGAATGAAAACATTTCACACATGACACCGAACATTTTACTGGATAAGGCACTCAACATGACAAGTGAAGTGACACTGTATGTGACGCTAGTTATGTGACATGGATGCGTCTTAGTGAAATGAATGTTATTTTATGTCACAGTCGGTTATTTCTTACAACTATCAATAGTACCAGGATATAGCCGAGCTTGGAACAGAAAACCCGCTGACCGCTAACGACCCATGGGTTATAGTTCCACCATTACACACTGCTGTAGCTACACTGCTTCAAGATGGGGCGGAGCAAGTCCCTTATTAGGCCTGTGAATATGCACCCATTTTGCCCCTGAAGGTAAAGTACCACCAGGGTGACTATAACTACAGGTGCAAAGGGTGAAAAGTCACTGGTTGTGTTTATTTGCAATGGTATACTTGGAGGAGTTCATTATAATATCCAGACAATGGAGAGGTTTGGACGTCGTGCTCGGAGAAGGAGGAGCCAACGTTTGTTACTTGTGCTTGTTTAGTCAATACGCTCGTCCTTTCTACGAGTAGGCTTAATCTGGTAGAAAGAAAGACGCAGAAGTTGGTGGAACGATGTTGTTTGAAAATCATTTGATAAAGACCAATGGCTTGAACATTTCAGGACGACTCAAGCCGCGTTTGACTCACCTGCCTACAATTGGAGCCGTATTTGCGCCGTTCATCAAACTTGAGGGAAGTCTGGTAGGTAGGGCTGATCTTTCTTTTCACTCAGGGTGTGTTGTGCGACAATTGCAGCCACACGGGGTGGTACGAAATTGACATCAACGTCAACCCTCCTGAGGAAACGTTACCATCTCCCTTTGAACCGCCCGTATGTGTTCACTATCGTCATACGGGCACTACGTCGACGGTCTGGTCTGCTGTAAGCTGCCCTCTGTTAGTGATTGGTTTCTGAAGCCAGGATAAGGGGTAGGCTGTGAACCGGTATTTATCATCACACACATCTTAATGATGGAGTACCATCCTTTTCTGTTCATAAAGGAAGGATGGCAATATTTGGGAGTAATAATGGAACAAGCGTAGCATCTTTTGCTTCTGTACTGTTTGGAAAGTTTCGTTTGTCTTCATAATCCATCAATACACTCCTTTAAGGTTTCGCCACGTGGAAATCTGACCAGTTCATTGAACATCCGCTGATGTATGGCCTCGCAGACGTCATTGACGCAGAAATACACTGTTGACCTGGGTATTCCAAACAACTTACTGATAATTCAGTACTCTGCTGTAATGGTCAAGAAGTACACATCTACACGCTGTTCAGTGGTCAAGGCTTCTCTGACGTCTGATGAACGGCGCAAAAGGTTCAAGCCACTGATCTCCATCAAATGTCCTTGAAACAATATCGTTCCACCAACTTCTGCATCTTTCGTTCATCCCAGATTAATCTTACTCGTAGAAAAGGCGAGCTTATTGCCAAAACAAATGCCTGTATAAAACGTTCTCCTTCTCCGAGCACTACGTCCAAACGGCCCATGAAGATCCGGGGTAGAATAGGTCTTCAGCAACCCATGCTTGCCGTAAAAGGCGACTATTCTTGTCGTAAGAGGCGACTAACGGGATCGGGCTGACTTGGTTGATGCATGTCATCGATCCCGATTGCGTGGATCGATGTTCATGATGTCAATCACTGGATTGTGTGGTCCAGACTCGATTATTTACAGACCGCCGTCATAAAGCTGGAATATTGCTGGAATTGAGTGCGGCGTTAAAAAACAAACAAACAAACAAACAAAACTACGTCGAAAACCTCTCCATTGTCTAGACTCAAATCAGCTTAATTGATTGATATTATAATGAACTACCCCCAGTATACCAGTGCATATAAACACAACCACGTTTTACTCTTTGCCCAGGGCGTTCCTAAAGGATCAAACTTGCTAAATGCTGGACACCCATCCACCTCTAATTAAATTAGTTACACACAGTGAGCCAGGTCGTGTACTCGAACCACCGGATCTGAAATCACACGTGGGACCCATAGAAGACGCAAACATGGGAGACGTCTAGAATTCCGGCTTTCTAATGGACTTTTACGCGTGTGAAATTATCTCAATTATAGATTCGTCTCGAATTGGCAATCTAAGATCTTTATTCCCCCGAAGGGCAAGAGTACAAAATCAGCAAGCCTTCCTGATCCTCTGGGATAGATATGTATTCTGATTACCAACGCAGAAGATACGTCGTTAACTAGTTATGACGTAGGCTTGCATGAAGGATCACAGCTTTGTAGGTGGCATGACCTCTCTCAGATATTGATTCGTACTGAACTATCTGTACTGTTGCTCTATGATACATGTCATCTTTTCTTATGTTCACCATACATGTTGTGAGCAGCCATGACATAAGGTAGACACAGTTTTATGGATAACAACGTCTTTAATACTGTAAATAGCAACGTTTCGGTATAGATCCGTATACCGTTGTCAGGCAAGACTGTCTTGTCATTCGTCAACTTCTAAGTAATGCCTATCCAACAAACCGTGACATACGTTATTCGCTATCACTATCATGGCGACTTCCAATCAACCGTGGAGAACACGGTGCACATAATTTGTACGTGACATTCAGTCTTTGCATACTGACGATGAACATAAGCATGTAGTCTTTAAGTACAGGCGTAGAAAACGTGGAGCATACAATCTTCATTTATACACGTAAAACCTTTACTGCTAACATGCGTGTCTCTGTCTCTATCTTCTCTGTGAATGACCCCCTACATCCCCTCACCCCATCCCACCCCCACCCCACACAAATAAAAATAACAAAAAGTTTAAAAAAATAAAATATAACACCACATTCTCATCCTATCTTACATATATCAACGTTATTCCTCTAAAACTTGTCATTCCCAGGCGAATCCTCAACCTCCTCCCATCCCTCTGTCTGTCTGTCTGTCTGTGTGTCCCTGTAAAACACACACACACACACACACACACACACACACACACACACACACACACACACATGCATAGGCACCACGAGGAATGGCTGAAAAGTCCTTAGCCTAAAGAGGATGGACTGCGTTGATGGCTGCTAATTATGTCTCAGCACACAACCCAGCCTGTTCGGGGTCCACACACTCCTGCCAATGCTGGAGTACATGGATCCTACCTCCTTTTGTCTGGGAAGAGGGGAAGACCTGACGGTGCAACTTCTGGTGACCTTTCGTGAGATAGTCCTTTGGAATCCCAGGAAACCGAAGCCCCTATCTTACCAGTTGATGGTACAGGATTTGCCTTCTTCGTCGAAGGAGAATATTGACTGTTGTCTAGTCTCTGGTAGGTACTGGTGCTATAAACCTGTGTCGTGCCCAGTTTATCCCTCAGAATGTCTCAGAGATGCCTACTGTATTGGCTATGTGACTTGTAGTGAGTCGTCCAACATTGCCCTTTAGTGGTGGCGGTTTTAGGTACTCCTAATCTTGGATTATCTTCGAGGCTTTGTCATTCCCTCTCGAACTCCGCTGCCTACCTCTTACAAACGACCGAGGAAGGAGCTTTAACCCCTAAAGATGACGCCATATCCGCATGGATCGCTGTAAAAGTGAGCCCTTTCAGATACTTGGTGACAGCGCGGTAGCCAGTTGTGTCCTAATCTCATCAACACACAATACATAGTCACTTTTATGCCATCAGATATATGCTGCCTGATTGTGCATTTGGTTCAAATGCACCCTGTAAGCATGGACAGTATTGTATGAATTTAATACATGCAAGTTGTTAAGGCTGTTCTCTACATCCTTGGTAGTTGGCTCAAAATGTTTCAGCCACCCCTCATATGTCTGTCTTAGAAACACATACTTGTAATCTATACTCACACACTCTCTTTCTATGAATGAGAGAGTGGGCTCTCTCATTCACGTGTATTCTCTCCATGTCCTCTCTCTTTCTCATACGTGTTCTCCGTCCCCACCTCACTCTCATTACAGCAACGTGGCCGAGTTTTATACTAACGTTCGGCGCACTGGGAGTTGGGCGGTCTGTGATGGATAGTGACCGTTATCCACACTATATCATTCCGAGTCGTTATTGCAGTATTTAGTCTTCACTACAGTCTCTTGAAGTAGGGGATCTGTCCGCGGCTACTTAATCTACTGATAAACCCGAATGTCGGTCTCCACTGACCGTCTACACGAACACCGCGGTCTCCGTATCCTGTATGTCTTCAGGTGACTAATGGAGGTCCACGTGGCCCACGGCTGGCATGTCTAAGCCGTGGTTTCGAATCTAGATTTGCTCTGATAATGATCCTTGGTATGTCAGCACAATTGGGTGGGTTTCACCGAAATGGTAAACGTCTGAGACCTGCATCACTTCGGACTTTCCTCGCACATTAAGCTGACACGCTTAACTTAACTGGAATAATGTTAAAAGCGGCGTTAAACCCAACCCACTCACTCACCATCAACCATTGACATTGTCCCCGGATTCCATTGTTGACGTTGAATGCAACTAAAATGAGTAGCAGATGATTACACTATACGTCATACATCGATAGCTTGAATCGTTGCTCGTGCTATCAAACACTGGTTTGATTATTTCCTGACAAACCATTAACTCACTAACATTAACTCCCCTCACAAGTGAGGGGTCATTTCAAAGGAGTCTCGCTGATATCTCTAAAGCAAGTGTCACTTCCAGCTCAATGTATTTGATTAAGTCACCCAGGGGATTCCCGGACAGATTAGGTCCAAAGTTTCTAATGCTACCATTAACTAATAAGGGTCAACAACACTCACACACTTTTATAAGTGCCGCCCCACCCCACGCACCCCGCCCCAACCAGCCCCACCCCAGACACGATATTCACTACCCCTTTCCCTTAATACCGAATACCATGTATTTGTTCATGCTGGGTCTCATTGCTCAACCCTTTATCCCAAATACTACTTAACCTAAATATCAAAAGTATTGAAGAAAAGTATGCGATTTGAAGTTAAATTAGTGAAGAAATATCGAAAAAATATAATATAAAGAATTGGTTTACGTAAACAATAAATATTTTTTAAAAATTCAAAAAGAGTTGAATCTGGACACAAAATACGATTTAATTCAGCGTACCACACGGATGGGTCCCGAATTCCCTCTAAATAGACCCCGAATCCTAGGTACCCCAAAGTGGGTTGGCAACCTCCGTTTACATATGTAGTACATACAAGCAGATAATCCAAACGCTTAACGTTAATGCGTTTAGTCATCGATTTCATCCCCCATCCCGTGAATTTAGATTCTCTATGAAAGCGTGATGTATCTTATAAATATTTATTCTTGCAGTCAACGGGTGTGAGTCTATAAACATGTCCTTTGTTTTGAAGCACGGCGATAGCACGTGTTGTGTATCAAGTCACGGGACACAGCGTCCAATCTCCGTCCTGCAGAATACTATCGTGTACCGGAGAATGACAGTCGAGGAAATGATGTTGTCTTACACAACGTAGTCACGCGATAATGTCGTTGCACAAATTGATGAACATTCGGGTAGGTGACGTTCATGTTGGCGGTACAATCGTTACCGAGAACATTTGAAAAACATATCAAGCAAATGTAAATGTTATCCTTAATGCAAGGCTTATCCTTTGGGACTAATTATATTTTTTCTCAAGAGTTTTTCTTTAATCAAAAATCGTAATAACTGTTTTCGACAATAACGATTCTGTGATGCTAGTGCAGTTTGTCAGCAGCTGAATCCGTGAGTGAGTGAATACGCCATTTGGAGTTATGTTGCAACCTCAAAACGCCGGGATCTCCAAGTAAGGTACTTCTTACATTGTTTGTTTATATTTATTTCTTTGTTGTTATTTAACTCCAGCTACGGTCGGTCTGTAAATAATCGAATCTAGAGCAGACAATCAAGTGATTGACATCATGAGTGAGTGAGTTGGGTTTAACGCCGCTTTTAACAGTATTCCAGTTATATCACGGCGTGTCAGCTTAATATGGGAGGAAAGCCCGAAGTGATGCAGGTCTCAGACGTTTACCACTTAGGTGAAACCCACGAGCACGGGTATGGTGCTGACAAACCTAGAAACATAATCGGGTGAACCAGGATTCGAACCCACAATCATAGGTTTCTGGCGTGCCCAAGGGATGCAACTTTGCACAGCGAATCGCGGCGCCTTAGACGACTGGGTCACCGTGCCCCCTTGACAGCATGAGCATTCATTCCACGCAATTTGGATACGATGACATGCAAGTAACCAAGTCACCGAGCCTGACCACCCCATCGACGTTGCCGCCTCTACCCCATGCAGCGTACACATTTGGGAAATCGGTCCCGGGTTCTGGGCGTCTTCAGTCCACGCTTTAACTATACTGGGCTACCTCGCCGACCCCAAGCAACACAATACACAAAAACTACGTGGACACTATTTTGCTTTTAGAATTTGTTATTTTATTAAAAACAAACAACAATGTGCAATTGAAATGTAACTGGCTGATTTATTATTCGCTCAATAAAAATTTGATTATGTCCAAAATAACACTTTTACGGTTATGGGTAGCCAAGTCGCGTTGTCATTCGCTGTCCAAAGTTGCGTCCCTTAGTCGTGTCAGGATCCCATGGTAAACGTGTTCGACCTGCGTCCCTTTCGACTATGCATTATATCAAGCTGTGATATACCAGCAAAATTGTATGCAATGAAATTTTACGTTGTACTGTATATGAACTACACACGTCGTCGTCAGTTCACAAAATAACAAAAACAACGGATCTCTTTACATACAACAAGAGTGAAAGATATATCCAACAGTGGAATTCGTAATATGAACACGATTCTCAAAAAACAGCTCGCGTTAATGGCACCACCGATATGTTTTGATGAACACATTGCTGAGCTCTTTAAAAAACTGTGGTAAAAGTGTTGGTGAGTTGGAGTGGGGTTTAAATGCGCGTCCAAGATTATTGCACTTATATAGCGACGTGCATGCACATGTGTGTGTGTGTGTTTGTGTGTGTGTGTGTGTGTGTGTGTGCGTGCGTGCGTGCGTGCGTGCGTGTGTGTGTGTGTGTGTGTGTGTGATGCCACAGTTTAACATGAAAACCCTAGTCAGACACAGTATACACACAGTATACGCCAGATAGGGTAACAAGTACCGTCTTCTAACGTATTTTGGTATGACGCGGCCGGAGATCGAACCCCGGACCTTCAGCTCTCCTGGCGGACGCTCTACCACTAGACCACGGAGGCGGTCCTGTGGGAAAAGAAGAGAGCTGTGTGGACAGAGACAGAAATCCGTTGGAGTGTCCTTAAGTTGAGTTAATGTTCTCTCCAGAGCTTCAGATGTTCAGCCTTAGTTCCTAATTTGATGTCAAATCAATACCACAGAATCCTGTACATGAAATTCGACTGCTTCACTAAGTCCGTCTTTATTGTACAGCCACCAGCTGCCTATCTGAAACACTGGGGTGTTGTAAACGAATAAACGCTACTAATACAGCATCACTAACAACAAGGGCTGGCGTGATGGGAATAATGGCTTCTATCCCACGTCTCCTACTGACTGAATGTTCGATATGAATTCAGAGAAGGCATATGCAGGTTTAACATCGCTTTGAACGGTATTTCGGTCACATCATGTTATGTCAGCTTAATGTGGGGGAAACGCTCGGAGTGACGCGGGTCTTTGACGTTTACCGCTTTGGTGGAATCCTCGAGCACGGTGAACATCCTGACAGACACAGGCCCTTATGGGCCTCGATTTCAAAGACAAAGTAAGGGACGTAACTCTGCATCGAAAAAGGCCGCAGTGATGCCCGTTTCACCGGTGATTGTGTGGTTAGTTACCATGATTTTAAGACATTGACACCCAGTGGTATATTTGTTTCTTCCATGTAGGGCTATATTAGGTGCATCTAGTATATACACTGCGACGATTCGCTACGAGAGGTCAACACTCTATGTTGTTGCATATCCGACATTCACTGTTTACATAAACACGACAAGAACCTTCCCATGGTCATAGTGAGTGAGTATGGTTTTACGCCGCTTTTCGCAATATTCCAGCCATATCACGGCGGGGGACGCTAGAAATGGGCTTCACACATTGTACCCATGTCGGGAATCGAACCCGGGTCTTCGGCGTGACGAGCGAACGCTTTAACCACTAGGCTACCCGACCACCCCTCCATGGTAAAAAGAAGGCTACGTTAAAAGCAAAGTCCTTTCTACGTTTCCGACTATATAATAAACTGAGTTTATGAATCACTATCAAACAGTGATAATATCAGGTGTTCGCGAAAAGGTGAGCGTATCCTGCCACCTCGGAGGTACCGTCACAAACACATGCAATGGCAAGTCAATTTAAAAGTGATGCAAATGGTCAAGAATGTTAATGCATGAGGTATAAGGTCACATGTTTCCACTAGATCTACAGAATGTAAGAACTGGGGACAATTTTTAGGAATCGCCATCGGGTGTGTCTTGGAAATCAGAACAAGGGCCCCGATTAGAACACGTGATTTGTCAGCACCATTCAAGTGCTCGTAATATCCCCAAATGTGTAAACGTTTAAGAATTGTGCATCACCTAGGCTTCCTCCAACGATAAGGTGACACGCCGTAAAATTTAACTTAAATGAAATAATAATGGACACGACGATAAACGCAACTAAATTTTACAACATGAAATTTAGAGGTAAGGCTAAAATGATTTAAATATTATCAGAGTCTTTTTAAAAAAATCCACAATATTCAAAAATGTGCAGGTTGACGCCATCAGACGATGGACAGTAAAGAAAGAATGTGTGAGTCACTGTAATTTTGCGCCGCGATTAGCATAACGTAGAATATCAAGAGTTGCATCAGGAATAGACTTTACACATTGTAATCGATTTTTGGGAATCGAATGCTGAACACATTAGCGACTGTGTTTTTACGCCGCGTTTAACACCATTTAGCAATACCGCAAGTTGGATCAAGAACAGGCTTCACAAATTGTACTCGAGAAGGGAATTGAACTCTAAACACATTAGCTGTCATTAATGACCCAGGGAGAAAGAGACTTAGCAGATCTAAACCAGTTCAAGGTTGACGACCAAGCATCGATCCGGTGGTCAGCGTCAACAATGCTTGAGTCACGTGACGGATGGGCAAGTGGCGGGCACCCTCATGAATAGCGATAATTTTCCACTCTGACCGTTGAGCACACTCCTTCAGTACAATTAGAGTAGCCAAGCCTCTAGTCCCCACCGTGCACCTGGACCCGGGCAGACACAAGAGGACCTGGGAACTCTACAGATAACACATCCATTAGAACTCGATTAGTGAAGTAATGAGGGTGTCAGCAGACTCGAGCCGATTGGGATGGATTGTGGAGGTTCCTGCAGGGATGTAAAAAAACATAGCAGACGAGTTGCAGAAACAGAGAGAACGAGAAGAGAAGAGATCCTTAGTGGTTTACTAGACACACCCACTGGGAATTTAGAACCTTTGTGTTTCTATACACAGCAGCACATGTCATCGGTGGTTTACTAGACACACCCACTGGGAATATAGAACCTTTGTGTTTCTATACACAGCAGCACATGTCCTTGGTGGTTTACTAAACACACCCACTGGGAATATAGAACCTTTGTGTGTCTCTACACAGAAACACATGTCCTTGGTGGTTTACTAGACGCATCTACTGGGAATATAGAACCTTTGTGTGTCTCTACACAGAAACACATGTCCTTGGTGGTTTACTAGACACACCCACTGGGAATATAGAACCTTTGTGTTTCTATACACAGCAGCACATGTCCTTGGTGATTTACTAGACATACCTACTGGGAATATAGAACCTTTGTGTTGCTATACACAGCAACACATGTCCTTGGTGGTTTACTAGACACACCTACTGGGAATATAGAACCTTTGTGTTTCTATACACAGCAGCACATGTCCTCGGTGGTTTACTAGACACACCTACTGGGAATATAGAACCTTTGTGTCTCTATACACAGCAGCACATGTCCTTGGTGGTTTACTAGACACACCTACTGGGAATATAGAACCTTTGTGTTTCTATACACAGCAGCACATGTCCTCGGTGGTTTACTAGACACACCCACTGGGAATATAGAACCTTTGTGTTTCTATACACAGCAGCACATGTCCTCGGTGGTTTACTAGACACACCCACTGGGAATATAGAACCTTAGTGTTTCTATACACAGCAGCACATGTCCTTAGTGGTTTACTAGACACACCTACTGGGAATATAGAACCTTTGTGTTTCTATACACAGCAGCACATGTCCTTTGTGGTTTACTAGACACACCTACTGGGAATATAGAACCTTTGTGTTTCTATACACAGCAGCACATGTCCTTGGTGGTTTACTAGACACACACTTCTGGGAATATAGAACCTTTGTGTTTCTATACACAGCAACAGAGAGCACATGTCCTTGGTGGTTTACTAGACACACACTTCTGGGAATATAGAACCTTAGTGTTTCTATACACAGCAGCACATGTCCTTGGTGGTTTACTAGACACATCTACTGGGAATATAGAACCTTTGTGTTTCTATACACAGCAACAGAGAGCACATGTCCTTTGTCGTTTATTAGATACACCCACTGAGAATGTAGAACCTTTGTGTTTCTATACACAGCAGCACATGTCCTTGGTGGTTTACTAGACACACCTACTGGGAATATAGAACCTTAGTGTTTCTATACACAGCAGCACATGTCCTTAGTGGTTTACTAGACACACCTACTGGGAATATAGAACCTTTGTGTTTCTATACACAGCAGCACATGTCCTCGGTGGTTTACTAGACACACCCACTGGGAATGTAGAACCTTTGTGTTTCTATACACAGCAGCACATGTCCTTGGTGGTTTACTAGACACACCTACTGGGAATATAGAACCTTTGTGTTTCTATACACAGCAGCACATGTCCTTAGTGGTTTACTAGACGCATCTACTGGGAATATAGAACCTTTGTGTTTCTATACACAGCAGCACATGTCCTTGGTGGTTTACTAGACACACCCACTGGGAATATAGAACCTTTGTGTTTCTATACACAGCAGCACATGTCCTCGGTGGTTTACTAGACACACCCACTGGGAATATAGAACCTTACTGTTTCTATACACAGCAGCACATGTCCTTAGTGGTTTACTAGACACACCTACTGGGAATATAGAACCTGTGTTTCTATACACAGCAGCACATGTCCTTAGTGGTTTACTAGACGCATCTACTGGGAATATAGAACCTTTGTGTTTCTATACACAGCAGCACATGTCCTTGGTGGTTTACTAGACACACCTACTGGGAATGTAGAACCTTTGTGTTTCTATACACAGCAACAGAGAGCACATGTCCTTGGTGGTTTACTAGACACACCCACTGGGAATATAGAACCTTTGTGTTTCTATACACAGCAGCACATGTCCTTGGTGGTTTACTAGACACACCCACTGGGAATATAGAACCTTAGTGTTTCTATACACAGCAGCACATGTCCTTAGTGGTTTACTAGACACACCTACTGGGAATATAGAACCTTTGTGTGTCTCTACACAGAAACACATGTCCTTGGTGATTAACTAGACATACCTACTGGGAATATAGAACCTTTGTGTTTCTATACACAGCAGCACATGTCCTTTGTGGTTTATTAGACACACCTACTGGGAATATAGAACCTTTGTTTTTTCTATACACAGCAGTGCGTGTCCTTGGTGGTTTACTTGACACACCTACTGGGAATATAGAATCTAAATTTGTGTTTTCTTGGAGGGAGAGCACATGTCACAGCCTATTTGAATCCTCCTTCTCTCGGAGTCTTGTATTTCGAGGAAAGTGTAAAGCCTGCAGTGACACATCTGTTCATGTTTTAGAAAGCACGGGGTGGAAATGGGTCCCTTTTAATGAGAAATAGCGAATTTGAAAGTAACGAATAACTTTGAAATATTTAGCCTGGAAACATCCAATGGACACATATGGACTTTACACGTAGGTGTACTGAGACACCCAATCAGGCTGGTCACAGGGTAGACTTGGATTCGCCTGTGTTTCAACCAATTATGCTCTCCAGTTATTGTGTCTTTCTGATCTCCATTTTATTTGAGATTGGTGGACTAAATTTAAAACTCTGTCTGGGCGGAAATCCAAATATTACTTTTTCGCGAAGTTCCTGGGATGTATTAGAAACTAAAATTAGACATTATTTATTTATTCTCAGATCAAAACTTGGATCTGAAAGCTCTTTAAGGCGATATTCCATTCGCAGAGCTCCCATACTATCGGGTGGTAACGAAGCTGTCGGGATCTTGAGAGCTGGTCCAAGGGAGATAACTCATTTTGAGCGAAACAATAAACTCTATACATCGTTAATGGCCTATCTCCAGTGTAAGGAAAACTAAAATGTACTGCTTAAAACAACTACTATCGTATAATCATCGATTTATATGTGATATATGTATCATATATCTATTTTACTGCAAGCTCTTGAATTAAAAAATAGCTTCAGAAAATATCTACCGCGGAGATGTAGAATACCAGGATAATACGCACCGGAGAAATTATATTTGAACCGTAACAGTTATTTGTCGTTAGCAAATAGTATTCTGTTCATAAGACAAAATGGCGTCTGTGGCAGAGCCCCTCACTTTGGAGAAAGGTAATTGCATTTTGATTTATTTCATGATTGATAAATGTGTAAATGATTTTGTACGTATGTAGCATTTTTCTCATATTATGTATTGCATAGACATGCCAAGTACAGTGCAGATTCCAACATTATTTCTGTTTTTATGTCGTGATTCTGATGCGGAAGAGAGGCAAGTTGTCCATACTTTTCAGTTGACATCATGTGGTAGGATTTTACGGAATGTATAGTTGCATATTTCACTCCCTCCGACTTTTCACTCTAGAAACCCAGTTCAGACCTCAACCCGTATCCCCCCTCAAAGATATATATAATTAAAATGATTGAGCGGCAATGCATAATTGCATATATATATAACATTTCGAGGGGGGTACGACCGGAAGCCTTTCCCGAATGTCAAGAAAATGGAGCCAGTTTCCTGGATTATGTTGATGCGAACTTTAACGTGGGTACAGTAATTAATCGCGTACCAATGAATATATTTGACAAGGTGTCAAACTTCTAACGTATACAGGCAGGACAAGTAACAACAATTCATTCGCCGGAAAACACTAAACATTTCTCCATGTCATCGTATCCCACCTTGCGTAGCTCGATCCACATGATGTCAATCACTGGATTATCTGGTCCACACGTGATTGTTTGCAGATCGCAGTTGTTTAGCTGGAATATTGTGGTGTTAAAAAATCAACCAAGAATGAATAATGCATGGAGCCAGGGGATATATATATCAGATTCATCACCTTAATCATTTAAATGAAATGGCATACTATTATGCATTTAATAGAGATTCATTACTGTGGTTGCATCCCTTCTACATCCCTCGTGTTCTGTGAGACCATGTGTTCCACTCCTGTCCTATAAGTATAATGACATGAGTAATCACAAAAGGGGTCCACCAGACTGCTGATATCCTTATCCTTAACATTGAGTTTTTACAGGTTGTATTTCTGCTTGTAACTATTTCTTTATTTCCATTATTTTGCACGTAGTCTTTGTATTTTGTATTGTGTTATGGTCAAGTTGGGTGTATGTCTCTTACATATTTTGAATCAAGCTCAGCACACATTGACTTAATCATGTTAATCTTCCTCTAAATTATTCTTTCCTTTTTCAGATATCAACAGAGCGATTGAACTTCTGGATGTATTGCAAAGGAGTGAGTTTGACTTTAATTTATCACGATATGACCAGGTTTGCGAAGAACAAGATTAATTCATGAATTTGTATGTTTATCATTTGACTAACGACCATGATGATGACACTCTCTTATTTGTGTGATGTTTCAATTAATTATCAATATCTAGCAACATGTATTCTAATGTTACATATTGCATGTATTTTGGACACTTCAGGTCATTCTCCCACGTTATTAACAGTGATTGATATGATCAACAATTGAGGAAGCTCACAGTGATAAATTGTGATATAACTGAAATATTGTTTACTTCCATGCATGGCTCAGGTGTTTAAGATAAACATTTTGGATTGACTTGTTCAGACCTGATCACTTACAAACCTCTGTCTTACAGCTGGAATATTTCAATTAAGTGGATTCTGGTTCGTTTTCAATAGTCTTTGTTTGTCATGTTATCAGAGAAACACCATGGCCTTTGCAAAGCTAAAACATTATGAAAACCTGCATTTGGAAATTTGGATTTCTAATTTTGGAATTTTTGCTGATGTTTGATGCACAATGATGTCGACTATGTCGCCAGGGGCTGAAAATAATAGTCAAAGAACACCAAGATACGTCCCTGTGATGCAGGGTTCATCCTGCCGCAGAAAACCTACATATTTGACTCAATCTAAGGAGAAAATACACAAAAGTGACGCAGATCATTCAAACTGTCAAAATCAATTAATTGCACTATAATGTCAGAACATTAAATTTTGAAACAGACATATCCCTTGACAATAACAAAAAAAACGATATCAGCTTTGTCTAATGTTGGAAATCCTAATGTTTAAAATGGAAGAGTCCTTCATGAAAGCTCTCGCTTGCAGCCAGTAAGAATTAAGTTTCAATAGTTCCCTAGAAGGGTGGTTGTATTTCCTGTTAGTCACTGTCAAGAATAGGTTACGCCACATCATGTAAAGAGTTATAATATTATATAGCAGTACCCTTATCAGTCTACATCAATCTGTTACATATATCTGCAAACATAATACCAAATATTGGACATTACAAACTACATTATAATTAGATTAGCAATTGTGTAGAGAGTAGATAAATACTTACAGCATGATTTAAACAGCTTGAATAGAGAAACAAGGTAATATATATCATGTATATTAAATTGAAAATTAAATTGATTATGAAATCTAACATCAGTTAGTATTTTGTTGAAATGACCCCCTTAGAAAGACATATGACTCCTGGTATTACAGCTTGAGAGTCATAATGACCCAGTTTTAAGAGGCTAGGGCAAAGCCTGGTGATGGACCATCTGTGGAGAGTGATGCTAGTTGACTGTTGTGACAGGTGGGGAGTTCCCTGCACAGAAGCTGGTGGCTCTACAGAAGATTCTTCAGAGTGATTTCCTGACAGCCGTCAGGGAGGTGTACGAGAATGTGTACGAGACAGTCGACATGTCTGGCAGTCCAGAGATCAGGGCTAATGCTACAGCTAAGGTGCGTCTGTAACTACTATTTGTGACTTACACACATCTCATCATCACTGACAAGCTGCTACATCAATGCTGTGTATATGCTGCAGATATCCTTCATTTGTCCATTGTCAGTATTTGTACTTGGATGACAGTGGAAGGTGTTTATGGTTTTGACAACTCGACAAGATTATCTGTTAATCAACACCTCTGTAAATACTTTACAATTTGTTTTCATTCAAAATATACCTAGAGACGTGGGACACGCTATAAACATATGATTGTGGGTTTGAATCCTGCTTCTCCCCGATTATGTTTCGAGGTTTGTCTGCACTATACCCATGCTTGTGGGTTTGTCCAAACTAATGAACGTGCGAGACCTGCATCACTTCAGGCTTTCCTCTCATATTAAGCTGACATGCCATGATTTAGTGGAATACTGATAAAAGCTGTGTTTAACCAAAACTCACTCATTATGTCTTGACTGTGGGATAAAGTTGTTATGGTTTAAGAAATTTTGCTCAACAATTTCAAGTTGTCAATGAAATAGTTATTCTGTTGGTCACTTGTCAATCTCGTTGAAATCAGATCCTAGTTCTCGCTATGACTAAACAAAGATCTAAGGACATCCCATTATGAGTGAGCATTCATCCAACCAATAGAGCGTAGCTTATCAGATCAGGAAAGTGACAGTTGGAATGTGTTTTCTAGTGATGCAACCTCAAAAAGGTAAACATGAGGTTTTCAACACAACAGTTGCAGCTGATTTCGTGAAAATCATTGTTTGTTTCTCGCTTCAGTGGAATAAACATTTGAAATGGAAGAGACTTTCAATAGCCAGAGGGAAGAACTGTCATTGTACATTCTTGGCCATGTATTAGATATTCCAGAAATTTAGTTGTTCACTTTTCCAATAATTTTTTGAATCAATATTTTCGAAGTCATAATCTGGAATGGCAATTTCCAGTTTGAAACTAGTGCAGTAAAGCTCTAGAAAGCTGCTTTCTTATTGGGTAATGTTGACTTCTTGTTAGTTATTTCGTTGGTCGATCAAAGTTCGCGAAAGGTTGTCTGATGTGACCTGTTATGAGATGTCCTCAGATCTTTGTTCACTGATCATGCTGATAAGTGATAACGACAACTAAGATCTGATTTCAGTGAGATTGGTCACATGTTGATATGAGCACATTGTGCAGTCGTTCATGGACTAAATGTTTTGTCATTTTGATGACCTGCAATTCCCTGTATGCACCAATTGCCTGCATGCACACAAGGACTGCCTCTGTGGTGTTGAGGAAGAGCATCTGCCCAGAGGGTGGAAGGTCAGTGGTTGAATCCCTGTCCTTGGCCGATAAAAGATAAAAGATTGTACTTGGTTTTTTTACCTGTGCTCGTCACTAAGGGGATAAAGCAAAGACTAGTCAGCTCGGAGTCAATAATAGTCTTAGTGGGGTATTCATGGTAAACCCCCCCCCCCCCCCCCCCCCCCCCACACACACACACACACACACACATACACACACTCACACATGCATGCATGGACATTGCTAATGATGTGAGAAAATCGTGAACCTCACATATCTAAATCTAACTCGCCTTGCTTCCAGGCAACTGTAGCTGCGTTTGCCGCTAGTGAGGGTCACGCTCACCCCAGGGTCGTGCTTCTCCCCAAGACAGAGGAGGGCTTGGGCTTCAATGTGATGGGGGGCAAGGAGCAGAACTCGCCCATCTACATCTCACGCATCATTCCAGGGGGTGTGGCAGACAGGCACCAGGGGCTCAAGCGTGGCGATCAGCTGCTCTCGGTCAATGGAGTGGTATGTTTTTGTTTGTTGTTTAACACCACACCCAGCAATATTCCAGCAGTCTGTAAATAATCAAATCTGGACCAGACAATCCAGTGATTGACATCATGAGCATCCATCTACGCAGTTTGGCTACGATGACATACATCAACCGAATCTGACCACCCAATCCTGTTAGTCGCCCCTTACGACAAGTGTGGGTTGCTGAAGATCAATTCTAACCTGGATCTTGTGTATGAGTCGAGGCAGTAGGAATCCTGTAGTGAGACAGGAGAGTTCATTTAGGTCATGCCATTGCACTGGTCATCTCATTGTTTTCAAATGATGGGTCCTTGAGGCGTACAGTCTGGTTGAAGAATATACCTGTCTTTGAAGGAATAGGTGAAAGAAATAGAAGGAACGAAATGAATCCCTATAGCATGTATAGTCATTGGTTTGTTTGTTTGTTGTTTTACGCAGCACTCAGCAATATTGCAGCTATATGACAGCGGTCTGTAAATAATTGACCTATTCTACCCCGGATCTTCACGGGTCCTATAGTCATTAGATTATTTAATTCTAATGTCCATCAAACACTGGGAGGTAATTTGTTAAAGAGACTTTTCTAAGGAACAGAATGTAGAAATTGGATAACTGTTAAGATCCAGGATAGAATAGGTCTTCAGCAACCCATGCTTACCATAAAAGGCGACTACTGGTATGCTTGGCATAAGAGGCGACTAACGGGATTGGTGGGTCAGGCTTGCTGATTTGGTTGATGCATGTCATTGTGTTCCAAATTGTGTGGATCAATGCTCATGATGTCAATCACTGCTTTGTCTGGTCCAGACTCGATTATTTACAGACCGTGATCATATAGCTTGAATATTGCTGGGTGTGGTGTATAAAAAAGAAGATGTTGGTGATACAGGATATGGGAAAAGTCTCTGTCCATCATCTGTTGGTGTGACAGAAGCAAAAAAGGAACTTTCATTTGAGGCAAAAACACAGCAGCAACAAATTATCAATTTTAAAATGGTAAACAAATCAAATTTACAATAAAATAAGTCTCCAAAAATGCTTAATCATCATGTTTAAAACATTAGGAATGATAATAGTTTCAATTCATTTTCTATTTTACTCTTGTGTCATTTATATGTTATTCTGCATACCACATTTCATAATGATACATGTAAAAATCGCTGAGTGATAGGCAACAATAAAGAAAATTGATTAAAATCATGGTCCTAATGACGTTGATATGATGTCATATTTGGTCTATGACGTTAAATCTTAAAATTCATGCTATGTTGTTGGTTATTCAGTTGTTTCAATCTCATTAAAATCAGATCTTAGTTCTCACTATCGCTAAACAAAAATGAGGACATCCCATTACGGGTCACGTCAGAACGACCTTTCATCCGACCAATCAAAGCGTTGCTTACCAGATCATGAAAGTGACAGTCGGAATGTGTTTTCTAACCATACAACCTCGAAAAAGTTAACACAGGGTATTCTGAATCACAGTTACAGCCGATGCGACTGATTCTGTCAAAATAATCGTCAATCTCTCGCATCCGTGGGATAAACATTTGAACAGAGGAGGCATTGTACAGTACGTGGGAAGCACTTCCATACAATCGCAACCATATATTAGACATTCTGGAATGTTCGTTTGTTCAGTTCTCAAAATTTTAATCGAGAACTATGTCAACATAATTTTTAAGCGTAGTCTGAAATGGAAGTCACCAGGTTGAAACTAGTGTCGTAAAGCTCGAGAAAGCTGCTTTCTAATTGGCTGATGTCGACTTGTTAGTTGTTTCAGTGGTCGGTCAAAGTTTGCGTAAGGTCGTTTCGACATGACCCGTAATGGTATGTCCTCAGATCTTTGTTTAGCAGCAGCGAGAACTTAGATCTGATTTTAATGAGATCGGATATGTATTTATTTGAACCCTGAAATGGATATTTGTCTGAAATTTTACCACAATAATCATAATTAGAGGGAGACAGGGCCTACGTGCTGGTTCATCACTGCAGTTAGCTCAGCTGTCATGGGGCCTGAATAGGCAACTTTTACTGTGGAAAGACTGTGTTTATCAAATTCAGCATGTAAGGGAGACAATCGCATTGTTGTAAAAAAAACTACGGTTTTGGCATGTTTTGATTTTTATCTGCAGCTAATGTCAGTCAAACTTCTCAATGAATATTTATATAGTTGTAACTAATACAATGGTTTTTTGATTAAGGGGTCTCATATTTCATGGATAACAGGACCAATAAAGAGGATGTTTAATTTATTATTCCTGAAATTAAGTAAGGAAGAACCTTTCAAACTTAACAATTGAACAGAATGACTTTTGTTTTCCAATTTGCCTGGCGAGGGCTCTCAGTTTGGATCCTAGATTAATCCCTGTACTGAATGAAACTTGTTTTTAGTCTTGCCAATGACAATAAGATGAGTTGTGTGGTACTGTGTGCTGAGCATCCCTTGTGTGTTCCAGAGTGTGGAGGGAGAGCACCACGAGAAGGCCGTGGAACTCTTGAAGGAAGCTTCAGGTAGGTGTGCACTGTAAACTGAAACACAAGTTTTGGTAATTGAAGGCTCCAGAATAATTTTGCAACTGTTGGTTGGTTGGTTTGTTGTTTTACGCCGCACCCAACAATATTCCAGCTATATGACGGCGGTCTGTAAATAATTGAGTCTGGACCAGACAATCCAGTGATTAATATTATGAGCATCGATCCACGCATTTGGGATCGATGATATGCATCAACCAAGACAGCGACCCTGACCACCCGATCCTGTTAGTCGCCTTTTACAACAAGCATGGGTTGCTGAATAGCTATTTTACCCTGGGTCTTCACAGGTCTTTTGCAACTATTGAGTATTTACTTACAAATTATCATGCACACTGGGTATTGAAAGTTTTCTCTGGGCAGTGTTTGGAATACAGAATGTTATACTCCTGTCCAGTCTAATTGGGATTTTGAGCCCCGTGAAGATTCCGGGATAGAATAGGTCTTCAGCAACCCATGCTTGCCTTAAAAGGTGACTATGCTTGCCGTAAGAGGCGACAAATTGGGATCGGGTGGTCAGGCTCGCTGACTTGACATGCATGTCATCGATCCCAATTGCCTGGATCGATGCTCATGATATTAATCACTGGATTGTCTGGTCCAGACTCTATTATTTACAGACCGCCATCATATAGCTGGAATATTGCTGAGTGAGGCGTTAAACAACAAACCAACTAACCAACCAATTGTGATTTTGACACAAATGGGAAGACATTTTTTTTTATAATTCTGCTTGAAATGCTGTAAACAGTTTAAGGTGACTAATCTGTATTGTTTGTTTGCTGCCCCATGTGTATAACATGTCACTTAGGCTCACAACAGCCATATGTCTAATTGACAAACAAGATGTGGCGCATTTCTTCTGTGTTACCGACTTTAATAGAGTTGTGTGTGTGTGTGTGATGCCAGTAAGTAAAGATCCGTAAAGAAATACAGGTGGTCAAGTTGAAAAGGCTATGTTTATAGTTGTAGCAGGATCACAAGGGGTACATGAGGTTTTATGTGTCCCACGTTAGGTTTAAAACCACGAGCCAGAGGGATGCATAAAACAACTTACCAAACCTCCATGTCAGAATGACAAGATCTGATTGGTCCACATAACCTTGATGAAAAAAAATACTGTGTAACCCCACCTTGGAGGGTATTATGTTTCTCAGTTGGGGAATAAATCTCTTTCACCATGCCACGAGCAATACAGGCTGCATGTGGACTTCTGGGAGACAGAATAAATCCTTTATACTCTGCTTCAAAGCAAAAAGCTGCACGCTTTTTCCGTTTCAATGGAAGTCTTGTGACATAACCAAAGTTAACCTCAGCTCAGTCGAACAGCTGTTTTCTAGAAGCCGTTAGTTAAAAATAATGGATTTCTTTCAACTGAAAGCATCTACAAGGGCTAGCACTAGAAGATGATGAAGCATTCAAGTGTGCATTTTGTTTCTTAGATAATTTTTTATACTTATCCTATCCCACACTATGCATTTCTCATTCTTTCGATCCAAATTGGCAACGTGCCTAAACAAGGGTTTCCAGCTTCTAAAAAGACAATCCTCCCTCACACACCTAGCATCTCCATGGTCACCTCCCAACAATCTGGGTCATGCACGCTTTTCCTGCTGGTCGACCTACATGCGCTGAAGCACATCTGCATGCTGTTACTGTAAAGTTTACAATTGTGAAGGGAAGTTAATATAAGTGGTACCAAATTATGAATAGCAGCATTCATTCCTAAAGATGGATACACATTCTTGTGGATGCCCTCCTTATTTTTGGGTTGCTTTTCGGTGATGTGTATAGGATGCTGGACTTTGCATTTGTTAAATTCCTCGTATGTTCATCAGCAGATGTTTACCCCACAGGTACTGTGAGTCTGGTTGTACGCTACACCCCACGAGTGCTGGATGAAATGGAGGCCAGGTTTGACAAGCAGCGTGCAAGACGACGACAGACTCCTTGAAAACACCAGCATCCAGCGCCTTGTACATCAGTGATAGTAGCCATTGTGTAGGATCATTGTGTTGTATCTGTATATCCCGCACCACATCAAGCAATGAAATTGTAGACAAGTTGTATATATCAGCCATATGTATAATCGTATTCAAATATGTGTCGTACTGCTGATCAAAAGATAAGAAACAGCCAATATGGCCAATTATAGTTTAGTGTTAATTTGTAGACACATTAAGCCTGGAACATGACACCGGATGTTTAATACTAAAAAGGTGTTGGTACAAGCCAGGGAGACTGAAAACAGTGGAGATTGCAAAGAAAACTGTATGTAACCCAAGGTTTTCAATAAATGGTTTATTGTAATTTAGGATTGCCTTTGGTATTGTCCCAAGCAAGAAGACATTACAAAAGTTATCAGCTTTCCCTTTCAATCGATGTGTGGAGCAGTTTGTCAGTTCTGCTGGATATAATGTTCGTCTTATTTGAAACTGAAATTTTTATGTGTCTACATAGATTTTGGATACCCAAGACTTCATCAGCATATATATTCTTTTTCAATTTGCAGCTTTTTTATGCAATAAAGACATTGTGACCGTCTCGCTCCAGTTGGTGCATATTATTTGGATCTTGTGGTTACAGCAACATGTTTAGGTTGCGCAGTTACTGCTGTTCAGAAAGGGGACGCAGAACATTTGATTTCTCCCAGATATTAAGTTTTTCAAAAGTCCCAGGTTTCATGACTTGAAAGTTAAAAATTGTACCCAAATGCATCTTTCATTGCGTATGAACTGTGCAGATTTGATGACAGAATGGATGTTGTTGGAGTCTGCATTCAGCAATACCTACAGACCCCAGCTATTTCTGCAGATTGTAAATGTCCAACTCTGGTCCAGACAAACCAGTGACAGCTATCAAGGCAGGGAACACATTCTGCATGCATTTGACATTTTCCCGGATATCGATTTCGTTACACGATTTTCATTGAACTATACACGGACTCGTTAGTCCAACCAAACTCCAGTCTTTTGCGGCAAGTGTCGAAGCTGGACTTCATAGTCAGTTAACTCCCTTGCCTTGGGCAGACGACATTTGACATTGGGGACGTATTAGGGACATTGGATACGCATTACGACATGCCCATGTTTTATTAAGCGGGAAGTTTGTGGAACCTGGCGATTTCATCCGAGTTCAGACGCTCAGGTTAACTGGGTTTCGGAGTAAATTTGCAATGGCAATTAATATTTTGTTTGATTGTTGTTTAACGCCGCACTCGGCAATATTTATCTATATATTCCAGCTATTTGACGGCGGTATGTAAATAATCGAGTCTGACCAGACAATCCAGTGATTGACATCAATCCAGTGATTGACATGAGTAACGATCCACGCAATTGGGATATGATGACATGCATCAACCAAGTCAGCGAGTGACCACCCGATCCCGTTAATCGCCCCTTACGAAAAAACAGCAATTGATGTATGACTGCCGCGATCCTATACCTAAGTAATTGTTCGACCCCTGTAATCACAACTTGGACAAACAAGAACACTACCACCACTTTAATTGCCAAAGGAGTACATCAATACTGATGGTGTTATGGAGGGGCGGAACGACACGGAGGTCGTCGAGAGAGGAATGCGTGGGGGTTTATGCGGCATGTACCACGCCGTCGTCGTCGTCGTCGGTTGGAGGAGGACAGCGTGATGGTGACGGGAGACGTCGCGGCTACAATGTCAGACGCCTCGTCCTCGTCCGGCATGTCATGTTCCATCCCTGCAAGAGAGGAGAGTGTTTAAAGCGACAGGCCGCACTCTTACAGCAGTGTAACGGCTGCCAATACCGGACAAGCCAGTGTCGATAGCATGCTGCGTAACTGATCATCCACATGTATTGAAAGCTGAATTGAATAATATTTATGGTAATATGGATTACAGTTTATATGTCTATCTAACTGTACACAACAAGCCACTTGTCAAGGATAGCTTAAATGGTATGTCATAAGTAATCGAGTGTGGACAAGGCATACACGACTGCAAGCATTAATGCTCGGGGACACGAAACAGTGATCGAATCGGTAATGTCTTCTGCCAGACCACTCGTGAAAACTTGGGATCAGTTCCATCCCGGAATCCCTGCACAGGTGTTATGCTGTTGTGGTTTTCCGCTGCACTGTTGTATGCAGTTAGAGGTATTACAGAGTTGTTTTTTTCGTATATACGATTTGTTTACCCCGCTCCCGGCAGTATTCCAGCTATATGACGGCGGTCTGTAAATAATCGAGTTATGTATCAATGTATAGGAAAACTCACGAACACTGGTACATGGCGCTGACTGACCAAAGATCACAATAGGATGAGACTGGGACTCGAACCAACGAGCAGATCCAGACAGTGAATGAATGTTGTTTAAAGCCGCAATAAGCAATATTCCAGTTAAATCACGAGGCCTGTAAACAGTCATCTTCCCGAGGAGTTAACTGAGTATAAAAGTCCAGTTGGACTTTTCTAGTCGGTTAACTCCCTTGCCTCGGGAAGAAGCTAAACAGTGGAATCTGGGGAATATCAGATTCTAATCTCATTCCAGTCAGAGCGCCCCTAGCAACCTCTCCCCTTAACCATGTGGGGTCACGGGTAAGAGTAGGTCCCCCTCGGCTGTCCAAACTTGTGAGGGGCGAATAAATAGATCGGGTGGTCAGTCTTGGTGACTCGGGTGACCGATCGCCTCGGTGCCCCTGACATTGCTCACAGTATCAGCGATCGTCAATAATTTGTTAGTTTGTTTGCTGTTGAACCCTGCTCTCAGCAATATTCCAGCTGTATGATGGCGGTCTGTAAATAATCAAGTCTTGACCAGACAATCCAGTGATTGACATGATCATCGATCCACGCAATTGTGATACGATGATATGCATCAACCATGTCAGTGAGACTGACCACTCGATACCGTTAGTCGCCTCTTGACATTTCATGACAGGCCGCTGTCTTACAGTTGACTTATGCGGAGTGCGGAGTTACATGCATGTAACTTTGAAAATACATATACCTGTTTGTAGATGATACGCTGCTGCGGATCGTTTCGATCTTTTTCTGTTGCCAATGTAGCAGGAACTCTGAAACACAGACAAAGGGCGTGCGTGGCCCCGTTGGGATGATCATGCATGCCATCACTGGTCACAGGGATTTATCTAGATCTGCTCTAGGTCCTAAACCATCTTCCCGAGGCAAGGGAGTTAACTGACTATAAAAGTCCAGTTTCCACCCTTGCCAAACTAGTCTGGAATTCCTGGGGTCGACCGTAGCGCCACCAGTGGCTATTACGAGTTATGTTCCTTCTAAGCCTCTCCTATGGACCAATCAGATTCCACTTCTCGTATCACTTGCATTTGTTTCAAACAAAATGGTGGCGCCCAGTCAAAACGATCTGATTGATAATCAAGATCTATATTGTGATAAAACGGGTCTTACATAGCGAAGTGATTCAAATCACGTGAGCACCTTGATTAAAAACATGAAAAGACTTGGAAAATATCTGTTGACAACGAGTTGGCGGTGCACATGCTTTGCATATCCTGCAATCGACAGAAATCTGCACGACATTTTACAAACCGGATTTCGATTTCGGTGCGCGATTTTGATTGGACTATGCATAGACTCGTTAGCCCAGCCAAACTAACTCCATAATACCAGCCTAGTTCGACAAGGGTGGAAACTGGACTTTTATGGTCAGTTAACTCCCTTGCCTCGGGAAGATGATCCTAAACCTGCAGCACACGTCAGTAAAAATGAACAAATTGGAATTATAACATTTCCAATTCATGTTAAAAAGTTATATCAACAGTGATGGTTTGGCGCACTTGTATTTCACTGAAATCAGGGCCAATAGGGGGAGAGCCTTTAATGCTTGGTTTACACTATTGAATATCATGTTACTAAACAATGTTAAAAGACTGACTTTAAGAAAATATTTAAGGGCACAATTTGGAATCCTAGATAAATCCACGTTCATGTGGGTGGGTGGGTGCATGCGTGCGTATTCACAGTACACCGACTCCGAACCGACCAGTCCTTGTTTAAGCTCCTTAATGCCGAGAGCAAGGCAGGGCAACAAGTAGTACCATCTTTTAAAATCCTTTGGTATGACACGGCCGGGGATCGAACCCCAAACGTTCCGCTCTCCGGACAGACACTCAACGCACAAGACCGCGGAGGCGGTTCATCGATAGCAGATCAATGATCTGCCATTTGAACCACATTTAGCAAATCATGGCAGGCAAGGTACTCAACTGTCAAGTTTGCATCTCATTTTGGGTATTCGTACAATGGCCAAGTGCTGATTTGTCAACCTTTGGAGTGAATCACTGACATGAATCTGCAGGTGTTACATACGAAACCAGTACCACGCGGTCTCGCCTGATTAGTGTGATCACCAATACAACCAGCGTCGCGTGGTCACCTATACAACCAGCGTCGCGTGGTCACCTACACAACCAGCGTCGCGTGGTCACCTTTACAACCAGCGTCGCGTGGTCACCTACACAACCAGCGTCGCGTGGTCACCAATACAACCAGCGTCGCGTGGTCACCAATACAACCAGCGTCGCGAGGTCACCTACACAACCAGCGTCGCGAGGTCACCTATACAACCAGCGTCGCGTGGTCACCAATACAACCAGCGTCGCGTGGTCACCTATACAACCGGCGTCGCGTGGTCACCAATACAACCAGCGTCGCGAGGTCACCTACACAACCAGTGTCGCCCAAGAGGGCCATGACAGAGGGGTGGGGGCCAAGAGGGCCATGACAGAGGGGTGGGGGCCAAGAGGGCCATGACAGAGGGGTGGGGGCCAAGAGGGCCATGACAGAGAGGCGGGGCCGTCGCTTACCAGATCCTGAAAGTGACAGTCGGAATGTGTTTTCTAATCATGCAGCCTCGAAATATTTAACACGGGGTTACGGATTATATCCATACAATCTAGGCCATCTATAAGCCATTCCAGAATGTTGTTTTAAATTTTTTAATCGAGAATACGTCAAAATGTTTCGAAGCGTAGTCACCAGTTTGAAACTGGTGCCGTAAAGCTCGAGATAGCCGTCTCCTGATTGGCAAATGTCGATTTCTTGTCGGTCATTTCAATGTTCGCGAAAGGTCGGTCTGACGTGACCCGGTATGGGATGTCCTCAGGTCTTTGGTTAGCGGTAGCGAAAACTAAGATCTGTTTTTAATGAGATTGTAGAGGATCATGTAGGGGGCAGAGGCTCATGATACGGGTGTATGGCGGAGAATCATGGTAGAGGATCATGGTGGAGGATCATGGTGGAGGACCATGTTGGGGGCCAGAGGATCATGTTGGGGGCCAGAGGATCATGTTGGGGGCCAGAGGATCATGTTGGGGGCCAGAGGATCATGTTGGGGGCCAGAGGATCATGTCGGGGGCCAGAGGATCGTGTTGGGGGCCAGAGGATCGTGTCGGGGGCCAGAGGATCATGGAGGATCGTGTTGGGGGCTAGAGGATCATGGAGGATCGTGTTGGGGGCAAGATGATCGTGTTGGGGGCTAGATGATCGTGTCGGGGGCCAGAGGATCGTGTCGGGGGCCAGAGGATCGTGTCGGGGGCCAGAGGATCGTGTTGGGGGCCAGAGGATCGTGTTGGGGGCAAGAGGATCGTGTTGGGGGCAAGAGGATCATGGAGGATCGTGTTTGGGGTCAGAGGATCGTGTTGGGGGTCAGAGGATCGTGTTGGGGGCAAGAGGATCGTGTTGGGGGCAAGAGGATCGTGTTGGGGGCAAGAGGATCGTGTTGGGGGCTAGAGGATCGTGTTGGGGGCCAGAGGATCGTGTTGGGGGCTAGAGGATCGTGTTGGGGGCAAGAGGATCGTGTTGGGGGCCAGAGGATCGTGTTGGGGGCTAGAGGATCATGTTGGGGGCCAGAGGATCATGTTGGGGGCTAGAGGATCATGGAGGATCGTGTTGGGGGCAAGAGGATCGTGTTGGGGGCCAGAGGACCGTGTTGGGGGCCAGAGGATCGTGTTGGGGGCCAGAGGATCGTGTTGGGGGCCAGAGGATCGTGTTGGGGGCCAGAGGATCATGGAGGATCATGTTGGGGGCTAGAGGATCATGGAGGATCATGTTCGGGGCCAGAGGATCATGTTGGGGGCCAGAGGATCATGTTGGGGGCCTGAGGATCATGATATGGGGGCATGGCGGAGACTCATGATAGAGGATCATGGTGGAGGGTTATGGTAGACAACATGAGCAATGACCTGCGCCGTCGGGGTACGTTCAGTGACAAATAACCGGGCCAAGGTGTAACCAGCAGATCATTAATAGTCTGTTCCCAGTCGGCATGGGATATATTCAGGGACTATTCTTCCCCCGAGTGCTCACGAGGGCTGTAAGTAACATACAATGAACTTAAAATGACACCACGTGCATTTGCGAGGAACTGTGGGAAATTGCCTTGTGGTTGAAGCGTAAGACTCTCAAAGCGATCTTAGTGTTGCGACTATCGTAAAGCCTGTGTTAAAGTATGGGGGTTACGGTCACCTTAGCGCTAAGATGGCTTTGTGGAATGGGGCCCTGGGCCGGTTGTGGACAGCTACTCACCCCATCGCACTTGGCTGCGAAAGGACAGACGGTAAAGTTGCATTTGAACCACATCTTCATCGTCCCCGGAAGACGGAAGGCCGTGAAGTATGGGCTGTCGATGATTCTGCCCCTCACCCTGAAACCAGACTTCTTCCGGAACACAAGGCCGTCGCCGCACCTGCAACAACAGCCTCTTCACGCATGTTTCCAAAATCCGAACAAATAGGCCACGCCCATCTAGGGAATACCGTTTTCTGGTTGGCTGAAAATAGAGTGGGCGGGACTTGTGTTGCATTACTGCGCTGAACGATGTCACCAAAAAGGTGCGGCGCTCTCAAGTTCGGCGAAATCGTAGCTGCAGTTCTACACAGGGGCCAGTCACTACAGGCAGCTTGGGCATATTCATGTGTCATAGGTGCGTATGTGTAGGTGAGGATATGTCCTATTGAACAAGTACCTTTATCAATCCTATTTTAAGACATTTTCAGGAATGAATATTCATCTCCTCCAACCTTTCAGATCAGTAAAACATTTACGGACAGAAGGACCCTTGGGGCGTTACATATTCAATGAATAAAAAGCTTCTTAAAAGCAACTACATGGTGACCTGGGGCCCTTCCAAAAAGCATCTCGGAGCTACGTTGATCGTAAGCCTATGATAAAGGTTGGTTTGTTGTTTTACGCCGCACTCAGCAATATTCCAGCTATATGACGGCGGTCTTTAAATAATCGAGTCTGGACCAGACAATCCAGTCACTGATATCATGAGTATCGTCCCAAGCAATAGGGATCGATGACATGCTTCAACCAAGTCAGCGTACCTGACCACCTGATCCGGTTAGTCGCCTCTTACGACAAGCATAGTCGCCTCATACGGCAAGAATGGGTTGCAAACCAATTCTAACCCTGATCTTCATGGGTGGCATATACAATGTATTTTGCATCGAGTGAGTGTGTTTGCTGTTTATCCGCACTCAGCAATATTCTAGCTATATAAAGGCGGTCTGTAAATAATCGAGTCGGGACTAGACAATCCATTGATTGATCAACGCAATTGGGATAGATGACATGCATCAACCAAGTCAGCGCAGGTCTTAGACATTTACATCTTTGGTGAAACCCACGAGTACGGGTGTGGCACACAAAAACATAATGAAGGCGTAAGTCTTCCCCCACCCTTTTTTGAGACTAAAAGGTGCATACCCCCCAAGCAGAACCCGATACTCCCTGAAGCCGTTGGCAGCCGTACAGCTGACGGGAATCAGACGCTGTGATCCTGAAAGCGCAAAATACCCCAAATTAATTACACGAAATCAGTGTCGGCGAAAGATTGTTACACAGTGACTGGTGGTGGCGGTATGTTTTGCAAGCTGAAAAATTATGATAAAACCTGTGGCTTGATATTGAACACCAATTATAAAGCTGAAGTTCGTTTGTTTGTTGTATAACGCCGTACTCAGCAATATTCCAGCTATATGACGGCGGTGTGTAAATAATCGAGTCTCGACCAGACAATCCAGTGACTGACAGCATGTGCATCGATCTAAGCAATTGGGATACGATGACATGCATCAACCACTTGCCTCCGCATACACGCTTCTAAATAAGCACAGTAATCTTGAACGTGACGTTCGACTCCCATACTACCACAACTTACAAAATAATGAAGACTTGGAATTTCGAACTTCCCATATTCGTTACTTTGCTTTTCCAAAGCTCGCTTAGAAATGTTTTATTTGGTCGACTGTTTCAGAGGCACGTTTATTGTGAGTGAGTTGGGTTGGGTTTAACGCCGCTTTTAACAGTATTCCAGTTATATCACGGCGTGTCAACTTAATGTGGGAGAAAAGCCCGAAGTGATGCAGGTCTCGGACGTTTACCACTTCGGTGAAACCCACGGGCACGGGTATGGTGCCCATACATAATCGGGGCGAACCGGGATTCGAACCCACAATCATAGGTTTCTGGCGTGCCCGAGGGACGCAACTTAGCGGAGCCTTAGACGACTGGGCCACCCGTGCCCATGCCACGTTAATAGCTATAGGAGATTACCTATGGCCGCATGGCAGAGGTAAAAGTGTTTGTTTGCTTGTTTGTTTGTTGTTTAAATCCACACTTGCCACACGCCGTGGTCATATGACAGGAGCATTGCTGGGTGCGGCGTTAATCAACAAGCACTTACTTGTCCATGTAAATTGTGTGAGTGGCGGGTGCTACCGGTCGAGTAGGACATAATCCGAGTCCTGACCAGACAATCCAGTGATTGGCATCATGAGCATTGATCCACGCATTTGGGATACGATGACATGCATCAACCAAGTCAGCGAGCCTGACCACCCGATCCCGTTAGTCGCCTCTTACGACAAGCATAGTCGCCTTTTACGGCAAGAATGGGTTGCGTGTCTTCACGGGTCTTGTGCCAGTGAGAATCCTAGGTTCCTCGCGAGAACCACTACCCATGTACTCGCAACAGCGTCGAGCTACAGAAAGGTCATATACGAGGTACCTGTAAGCTTCGCACGGAGCTTGACGATACGACCAAGGGTGACGACTTTGACTGGTTTTCCGAGTACGTCGACGGCAGCCATTTGGACTGGAATGTTGCTCAGTCGCCTGCCACTGTTTGTAAAAATCTCCTCGAAAATATGTTTTCTGAAAGTACAACCGGCATTTCCTGAGTATATGTATTTGGCTTTGGGTTATACGTATTATAAGAGCGAGATAGGATGGGTATTGTCCCCCCAAAAAACTGGAACATCAAGGCGGTGGACACAAAAAGGCTTCATAATTTGTGCCATTGTGGGCAATCGAGCCTGGCCCTTCGTCGCTTTAATCCCCGCCCCTAAAGTGTTTCCAAGAACCCACACTGCCTGAGCCTTATTATTACACTCAATTAAAATTAAAAGCGATAAAACCCTTCCGACATATGAAATCACAGTCCATTGTGCGAGGCCCACCAAATGGTTGGTTGGTTGGTTGGTTGGTTGTTTAACGCCGCACTCTGCAATATTCTGGACCACACAATCCAATGGTGAAAACACGCGCATCGATCCACGCAACTGGGATACGATGACAGGCATCAACCAAGTCAGCGAGCCTGACCACCCGATCCCGTTGGTCGCCTCTTACAAGCACAGACAGTCAGACGCCTTTTACAGCAAGCATGGGTTGCTGAAGACCTATTCTACCCCGGATCTTCACGGGTCTCCCACTAAATTATGAGCATGTGTTTATGCATCACTATGCAATAGTGATGAAACCAGGTGTTCGCCAAAGGTGAGTGTATTCTGCCCCATCGTCTGCACCCGTCAGAAACACATGCAAAGGCAAGGCAATTGTTCGTCTAAAAACACGGGAACATATGGTAAAAGTCAAAATTGAGAATTGCATTGGACATAATGTTTGTCACCAATGCGTCCAGTTTGGAAATGTCTTCCATAAAACTCTTTGAAAGCTTTACAAAGTCCGTTAATGTAATTTTTTAGCAAGAGTGAGTGAGTGAGTTGGGTTTAACGCCGCTTTTAACAGTATTCCAGTTATATCGCGGCGTGTCAGCTTAATGTGGGAGGAAAGCCCGAAGTGATGCAGGTCTCAGACGTTTACCACTTCGTTTACCACCCACGAGCACGGGTATGGTGCTGACAAACCTAGAAACATAATCGGGGCGAACCGGGATTCGAACCCACAATCATAGGTTTCTGGCGTGCCCAAGGCACGCAACTCTGCACAGCGAATCGCGGCGCCTTAGACGACTGGGCCACCCGTGCCCCCTTTTGAGCAAGAGCCGTTTGACCACCTTCGTAGAAAGGTGAGGTGAAATGGGGTTTAACGTCGCGTCCAAGATTATTGCACTTATATATAGCGACGTGCATGTACGTGTGTGTTTGTGTGGCTGCTTGTACTAGTCCGGACTGATGCCGATTTATAGTGCTAGCCCACTGAGATACCATGCCGCAGTTTAACATGAATATCCCACTCAGACACAGTATACTGACTCCGAGCCGACCAGTCCTTGTTTTAGCCCCTTAATGCCGAGCGCCAGACAGGGTAACAACAAGTACCATATTTTAACGTCTTTTGGTATGACGCGGCTGGGGATCGAACCCCGGACCTTCCGCTCTCCGGGCGGACGCTCTACCACTAGACCACGGAGGCGGTCCCTTCGTAGAAAGAGTATGATCAGTGGTACTTCAAAAGTTGTTTAATGTAAATAGATGCCATTTTGGAAAGAAGTCGGTAAGTGGGCAACTTTCAATGTCCTGATCAAGTACATTGGGAGCATCCATTTCATTTCGACGGGTGGTGGTTAAATGAATAATTTTTGATTACTGTAAAAAATGTATAGTTGTATTATGGAAAATTTCCAAACGTCAAAAGGCTTGTAAAAATAGAAAGTTTTGGGGTGCTCAGCAAATAGATTGTGGGATACAGATGGCTAGTACAGATTATTCTTAGCTGTCGGAAAAAAAAACGAAGCAATCAGAATATGTCTTAGCGCAGGTCAGACCCAGCTGTCCGGTTCATCTTGACTTACTTACATATATTACTCAAAACTAGACAAAAACGTTCTTTTTGTCTCAGTCAATGTGTCATCTTCCCGAGGCAAGAGAGTTAACTGACTATAAAAGTCCAGTTTCCACCCTTGCCGAACTAGGCTGGGATTATGGAGTTACGTTTTGGCTGGGCTAACGAGTCTATGCATAGTCCAATCAAAATCGCACAACGAAATCGAAATCCGGTTCGTAAACTGTCATGCAGTGTTCGGTCGATTGCAGCATTTGCAAAACATGTGCATCGCCACTCGTTGTCAACAGATATTTTCCAAATCTTTTCATGTTTTTATTCAAGGTGCTCACGTGATTTGATGTACTTCGCGAAGTAAGAACCGTTTTATCACAAAACTGATCTTGATGGTCGAACAGATCATCTTGACTCGGCGCCACCATTTTGTTTGAAGCAAATGCATGTGATACATGAGGTGGAATGTGATTGGTCCATATGGGAGAGGCATATAATGGACATAACTCGTAATAGTGGCGGCGCTACGATCGAGCCCAGGAATTCCAGCCTAGCTCGGCAAGGATGGAAACTGGACTTGTAAAGTCAGTTAACGCTCTTGCCTCGGGAAGATGTCAATTTGTAAACGAACTGCAGTATTTAGGCGTTTTGTAAAATGCAAAAGTGAAAAGTCATTTAACACAGTGCCTTAAGCGTGCACATTAGGCCCCTTTATCAGCCCTTCATGCGATAGGCGCGAGTCTGTTTTCACTCTGGTAATGAAATGAGACCGTTTCTATAGGTCAGATCTTTACGTCCGAAGCTTCCACTGGTTGATTCCCTCGCAATGTTTGAACCCATATACATCTTAAATGTTCATCTTGAAAACAATTTTAATTATTTGGCAATTGAGTGACTTGGGTTTAACGGCGCACGTCAAATAATCGAGTCTGGACAAGGCAATCAAGTGATTGACATGAGCATCGATCCACGCAATTGGGATACGATGACATGCATCAAACCAAGTCAGCGAGCCTGACCACCCGATCCCGTTAGTCGCCTCACGGGCGGGTATTATGAGATGTGGACTCGGCTCGTACCTACCCGACATCGATCGTCTCCCGTTCCGTTATATTTTTCGCTTCGGCGTCGTATCTGCACGTGACGAGGAAGTTGTTGTGGTCGTCACTCACGCCGACGTTCCCAACTTTCGACTCCCTGGCAACCTGCACTTTCAGCTTGTACACTTCAGATTTCGCCATTTTCTGCGAAATAAATTGTTGATTTAAGTCTCGATAGTCTTAACTGTCATATATACACTTATATACATTCCTTTTCATTTCTACATATGCCCAACATGTGGAAATGTATGCATCTTCAAATGAGATGTTTGTTGTTGTTTAACGGCGCACTCGGCGATATTCCAGCCACATGCATATGGCGGTGATCTGGAGAAATCGAATCTGAACAAGACAATCCAGTGATTGACATACATAAGTATTGATCTACACAACTGGGATAAGATGACATGCATCAACCAAGTCACAGAGCCTGACCACTCAGCAATATTCCAGCTATATGACGGAGATCTGTAAAATAAGCGAGTCTGGCCCAGACAATTCAGTGATTGAAATCATGAGCATCGATCCACGCTTAGACATGCATCAAGAAAGTCAGCGAGCCTGACCACCCGATCCCGTTAGTCGCCTTTTACGACATAGTCACCTTATGGGACTCAACTCTGCTAGCGAATGGTGGTGGCTTATGGGACTGGGCCACTAGTGGCCCTATTTCTATGAGTAGCTTTAATTACCTCAAACAGACAGGCAGGTCCTTTTTTAGGTAGGAAGGCGGCTGTTTGGATGTACGTGACTCCGTCTTGTGTTTGCGGCGTAGCAACAACGCCACCCTTGCATAAGAATGTCACAACGACGGGGTGATCAGCACACAGGGTAATGGTCGACAAGCCATCTTTTGTTTTGCTACAGTCAGAGTGGACTAAAAAATGAAAAAAATAAATCCGAACTAAAGTCGAAACACTGAAGCACACAAACTCTAATTCCCGTTCACGTGACAAACAATGAGAGAGTATGGTTTTACGCCGCGTTCAGCAATATTCCAGCCACATAACGTCAGGGGACACCAAAAATGGGCTTCATTATTAAACCTGTGTAGGGAATCGAACCCGGGTCTTCGGTATGACGAGCGAACGCTTTAACCACTAGCTATAGGCTACCCGACCGCCCTCTACCACTAGACCACGGAGGCGGTCCAAATTTAGAGGAAGTGAGCGTGAGGGTGAATTATAATTACACACGGGCGAATGCTGCAACCCCTAGGCTACCCCGACGCCCCAGTCACTAGCAGAACAGACTTTCCCTCACTTATCAGTCGGGATTAACGGACCAGGGATTATCGGATCAGTGTATAATACGCCTTCCAAGAATGATACCAGTATCGGATCATATACCATACCCTCCTCGGCGTATAACAACTAAATCGCATTATTTCAGTTGGGAAGTTGGCTTTTTTCTTTGTGCTAAGCGTAGAGTGGCGGGTGCTACCAGTAGAGCAGGACAATTGGTTTCCCCGGACTTTCAGGGCTCCATTCATATCAATGTCATTGTTTTGCCTTTTGTTTGTTAATCGCCTGATTCATTGTTGACTTTAACAAGCACGTGATACTGGGGATATACCTACCTTTAATGATGCCTCCCGCGTCATCGACAACCAGGTCCCCGCACTTGGTGATAGAAAAACAATACACTAAAAAGTATCAAATTACATGTTATATAAGTATTAAGTCCAACAAACATCCAACAAAAAACAGATAAGCATAAGTCATCCATCTTCATCTTCATCCTCTTCCACTCAGCATATAGACATAGCCGCAGATACAAGTAATGTACCTCAATAGGGTTATATATCATACCCCAATCTTCACATTTTTTTCATGTTTTTCGAAATAAAACTAATTCCTACAAAATACCATTGAACGGGTGTGCAATATCAGCAATTGCAATTTACATAGACACACATTGAAACAGAGTTCTAATAATACGTTGATCTGGATACAGAAAATACGTCGTTTGGAGTATTATAAGTATTTCTGCGGTTGTTCTCGACAAGTCAAAACCATATGTGCCCGTAAATATCCAACGACATCAGACAATTTAAAATTGATATACAGTAAACTACGGTTATAACGAACTCAAAGGGACTACTAATTTTAGTTCGTTATAACCGTAGTTCGTTATAAGAATATATATACAGCATGACTATAGCAAGTAGCCGGGACCAAAAAGTAAGTTCGTTATATCCGTCAGTTCGTTATAAGCGTGTTCGTTATAACCGTAGTTTACTGTAGTTGGTTTAACGCTGCTTTGAACATTATTCAACTTATATCACGGCGTGTCAGCTTGAGGGGAAAGCCCGAAGTGATGCAGGTCTCAGACCTTTACAACTCTGGTGCAACCCACGAGCACGGGGATGGTGCTAGCAACCCTAAAAGCATAATCAGGGTGGACCGGGATTCAAACCCAAGCTCTTAGGTTTCTGGCGTGCACAAGGGACGCAACTCTTCACAACGAATTATGGCGCCTTAGACTTGGCCACCCGTGCACCCCAGGATTCGAAAGAGTAAGAGTAAAGACGTCCCCCATTCATTTCTCTTGCGTGGCCGTGTTTGACCCTGAACACATGTCGCCGCATCTCTACCAGCAGTACCATCTTACCTCCTTAATCCATTGAGCGTGTGTGTGCTTGCGGCAGTCAGCTATAGTCAATCTACATCACCACAGACCAGTGGTCAGCAGTATAAGCATCGACAGACGCTGTCAGGGTGCGATGGGACATAGGCTTATATCACAGTATTTGTGTGTTGTTTAACGCCACACTCTGCAATATTCCAGCAATATGACGGCCAGCCATTTATGTAAATTTCATCACTGTTTTGCCCTTTTGTTTGTTTTTTCGTTTAACGCCGCACTAAGCAATATTCCAGCAATAGGACGGCGGTCTGTAAAAGGTCGAGTATGGACCAGACAATCCAGTGATTGACATGAGCATCGTTCCACGCAATTGGGATACAATGACATGCATCAACCAAGTCAACGAGCCTGACCACCCGTAACTGAACCTTATTGTCACCTGTGAGCCCGACCATCCGTAACTGAACCTTATTGTCAGCTGTGAGCCCGACCACTCGTAACTGAACCTTATTGTCAGCTGTGAGCCTGACCACCCGTAACTGAACCTTATTGTCAGCTGTGAGCCTGACCATCCGTAACTGAACCTTATTGTCAGCTGTGAGCCCGACCATCCGTAACTGAACCTTATTGTCAGCTGTGAGCCTGACCATCCGTAACTGAACCTCATTGTCAGCTGTGAGCCTGACCACACGTAACTGAACCTTATTGTCAGCTGTGAGCCCGACCATCCGTAACTGAACCTTATTGTCAGCTGTGAGCCTTACCACCCGTAACTGAACCTTATTGTCAGCTGTGAGCCTGACCATCCGTAACTGAACCTTATTGTCAGCTGTGAGCCCGACCATCCGTAACTGAACCTTATTGTCAGCTGTGAGCCCGACCATCCGTAACTGAACCTTATTGTCAGCTGTGAGCCTGACCACCCGTAACTGAACCTTATTGTCAGCTGTGAGCCCGACCATCCGTAACTGAACCTTATTGTCAGCTGTGAGGGGTACAAGGAACGTCTAATGCTGAATTCCGATTTCAGAAAAATATTAATTGCAGTATAAAGGGACCATGTAGACTGTTTAGACGAGACGTGACCACTTACCTTGACGAGGGTGAAGCACGACAGGACCACCAATAGGGGCACCTGCAGACAGACATAATGTGAAACCCCGTTAAACCGGAAACCTCGTTTGTCCAGAAACCTCGTTAGTCCGGAAATCATACCTCCGAACAATTCCCGTTGGGAACGTCTGCATACACTCACGTACTAAGAGTTTGTGAACTACCCATGAAATCCAATGGCTTTCTATCAATGTTATTCCAATGTTGCATGAATAACTTCCAAACTGCCCCAGCGTTAATGATAATTAGCAGGGAGATTCAGTGAACGTTCCGGAAAATTCATTCATGTCCAAATGTTATCTGGGTAGAAAAGGCGTATGAAAACCAAACAAATTTCAAATGTAATTCCATCGCGAGATTCTCTTTGTCACATAGCTTTGTGCACGGAGATTTACTTACCTCCCATATGGCAACCTAACAAGTTTTAATACTTTTTAACCAGGCATTATTTTCATCAATGAAAGGCAGGGTTTATGGGGGGTTAACCAGTAATATTCCAGCTACATAACGGCGGTCTGTAAATAATCGTGTGTGGACCAGTCAATCTAGTGATTGATATAAGGATCAAGGATCTGCGCTATTGGGATACAATGCCATACAATCAAGTTATCGAGCCTGACCCCCGAACCTTTAAGTCGACTCTTACAAGCATAGATTGCTGGATCCTATATTCTCACCTGAATCACGACCCGATGACAGCCATCAATTAACAATGTTACGTACATCACTTTGTGTCAATCTGTTAATCTGTCCATCACTTATTTTCAAAAGAAAAAACCCAAAGTATATTATTATATAGGGAAACAGAAAACAAAGCTATCATCAGTATTAAATCGTAAAGATAACAAAGCGGACGTTTTCATACCTGAGACATCATCTTCCGCGATCTAACATCAGCAATTCTGTCCGGGCAGCGACCGACACGTGATGCACGTGAATTACCGTGAGAGGTTTCAGGCGCGTTTGGGCGAATAGTCAATAGCCAGGAAACAAGATTAATATCGGTTATGTTTTAGCAATGAGTGGTCGGTGTGGTAGGCTCTTGGTGAAGCGTTCGCTCATCATGCTGAAGATTGCCCACATTGCAAAGTGTGAAGATCATTTCTGTTGTCCCTCGTGATATTGTGGAATATTACTAAAAGCGGCGTAAATTCAACACATACTTTACAATGAGTGAGTGAGTCAATTAATGTATTCGGTTGTACCCTTTACAGCCAGCCATACCACAGCTAGGTAAAATACATCTCCGATTAAGCTGGATGAACACTGATATATAAACAATAAAGACATTATATAAAACAGTTTATATTGGACCCGTGAAGATCCGGGGTGGAATAGATCTTCAGCAACCCATGCTTGTCGTAAGAGGCGACTAGCGGGATCGGGTGGTCAGGCTCGCTGACTTGGTTGATGCATGTCAATTTGCGTGGATCGATGCTCATAATGTCAATCACTTGATTGTCTGGTCCAGACTCGATTATTATAGACAGCCGCCATATAGCTGGAATATTGCTGAGTGTGGCGTTAAACAAAAAACAAACAACAACAGTTCATATAGCTGTAGAAAACATACAGACATTCATTCGGAGGAGTGAGTTAGTGAGTGAGTTGGGTTTAACACCGCTTTTAACAGTATTCCAGTTATATCGTGGCGTGTCAGCTTAATGTGGGAGGAAAGCCCGAAGTGGTGCAGGTCTTAGAAGTTTACCACTTCCGTGAAACTCACGAGCACGGATATGGTGCTGACAAACCTAGAAACATAATCGGGGCGAACCGGGATTCGAACCCAATATCATAGGTTTCTGGCGTGCCCAAGGGACGCAACTCTGCACAGCGAATCGCGGCGCCTTAGACGACTGGGCCACCAGTGCCCCCTCATTCGGACACGTTACATGTCAACATGATGTGCGATGCTATCCCATACTATGGCCTTTGCAGGAAGTTTTCACACACCTTAAGACCCGGGTTCGATTCCCCACATGGGTATAATGTGTGAAATGGTCCCTCGCCGTGGTATTGCTGGCTTATTGCTGAAAGTGGCGTTTAACCATAGTCACTGGCATTTCTTTAATTGATCAGGTGGTCAAGCTTTATGATCAGGTTGACAGCGTGACGTCTACCCCAACGACGTGGATCACACCTCATGATACTGAATATCTGGCCCTGAGCATGAGTCGATTGTTTACAGGCCGCCGTCACATGACAAGTGTATTGCAGGATGCGGCGTTAAACAACAAAGAAACACTTACTTTTCAATGCAAATTGTGTGAGAGGCGGGATTCTGCCGGTAGAGCGGGACACCGGGTTTCCTCACTGATTTTCAGAGCGCCATTTATGTAAATTTCATCATTGTTTTGCCTTTTGTTTGTTGTTTGTTTTTGCGTTTGTTGTTTAACGCCGCACTCAGCAATATTCCAGCTATATGACGGCGGTCTGTAAATAATCGAGTCTGGACCAAACAATCCAGTGATTGGCATCATAATTGGGATACGATGACATGCATCAACCAAGTCAGTGAGCCTGACCAACCGATCCCGTTAGTCTCCTCTTACGAATAGCATGAGTTGCTGAAGACCCATTGCAACCCGCATCTTCAGGAGCTTTTTTCCTTTTTTTGTGATTCTAGCGAATGTGGTATTCGTGGATGTCTAGTTTGTCGTCCCACTATGTATTTGGATGGCTGATTGGTCATTTGATTACGTAATCAGATTTCGGATATGTCGTCTCAACGTGTATTTCGATGTCCAATTTGTCGTTTGATCATGAATTCGAATGTCTGACAGATCCTATTTTTGGATGTCCGATTGTCGTCCAAATATGTATTCGGATATCTGATATGCCGTCCCGACAAATATTTGGATATCTGGTATGCCGTCCCGACAAATATTTGGATATCTGGTATGCCGTCCCGACAAATATTTGGATATCTGGTATGCCGTCCCGACAAATATTTGGATATCTGATATGCCGTCCCGACAAATATTTGGATATCTGGTATGCCGTCCCGACAAATATTTGGATATCTGGTATGCCGTCCCGACAAATATTTGGATATCTGGTATGCCGTCCCGACAAATATTTGGATATCTGGTATGCCGTCCCGACAAATATTTGGATATCTGGTATGCCGTCCCGACAAATATTTAGATATCTGGTATGCCGTCCCGACAAATATTTGGATATCTGGTATGCCGTCCCGACAAATATTTGGATATCTGATATGCCGTCCCGACAAATATTTGGATATCTGGTATGCCGTCCCGACATATATTTGGATATCTGGTATGCCGTCCCGACAAATATTTGGATATCTGGTATGCCGTCCCGACAAATATTTGGATATCTGATATGCCGTCCCGACAAATATTTGGATATCTGGTATGCCGTCCCGACAAATATTTGGATATCTGATATGCCGTCCCGACAAATACTTGGATATCTGATATGCCGTCCCGACAAATATTTGGATATCTGGTATGCCGTCCCGACAAATATTTGGATATCTGATATGCCGTCCCGACAAATATTTGGATATCTGGTATGCCGTCCCGACAAATATTTGGATATCTGATATGCCGTCCCGACAAATATTTGGATATCTGGTTGGTCGTCCTCATCCTGTTCGAAAATCTGACATTCGGGGAATAGCGAAAAGAAGACGTAAGGTACTACATTAATTGTAATGAAATAATCTTGAATTTGACCTCAACAGTGTTTACTTTGATCAGGTATAACTTCAGTGTTCGAAATACCTGCCTGCCCGACCGTCCGAGACGGGTTGATTTCAACTCGGGCTGCCAGATTTTCAAATCCCCCTGCCCGACGGTCGGGTTATATTTCATATGTCAAAATATTCAAAATATTTCCCGATGATAAGCATTAATTCACATGTAAAGATGAATGATAAAATGTAACCAAAAAGAAACCCCGTTAGCTTATCCTGAGAAACATATGATTATAGTGGGCAGGCAGGTTTTGGTCAGGGCTGGCAAGTATTTCAGCTAGCCAGTCCTGTGGTCTGGCTGAATTTTTTGGGAGTTTCATGTGCAATAAATGTGCAATAACTGAACAGGCTTGTCCAGGAGAGCGTGAGGTGCACGGGTGGCCCAGTCGTCTCAGGCGCCGCGATTCGCTGTGCAGAGTTGCGTTCCTTGGGCACGCCAGAAAACCTATGATTGTGGGTTCGAATCCCGGTTCGCCCCGATTATGTTTCTAGGTTTGTCAGCACCGTACCCGTGCTCGTGGGTTTCACCGAAGTGGTAAACTTCTGAGACCTGCATCACTTCGGGCTTTCCTCCCACATTAAGCTGACACACCGTGATATAACTGGAATACTGTTAAAAGCGGCGTTAAACCCAACTCACTTACTAAGCGAGCGTAGTGCAAAGACTGTCGTGAGCCTATGTTAAAGTATAAGAATTACTATCATCTTAGCACTACGATCGCTATGTACGATTCCTACTATATCAGGGGGCACGGGTGGCCCAGTCGTCTAAGGCGCCGCGATTCGCTGTGCAGAGTTGCGTCCCTTAGGCACGCCAGAAACCTATGATTGTGGGTTCGAATCCCGGTTCGCCCCGATTATGTTTCTAGGTTTGTCAGCACCATACCCGTGCTCGTGGGTTTCACCGAAGTGGTAAACGTCTAAGACCTGCATCACTTCGGGCTTTCCTCCCACATTAAGCTGACACGCCGTGATATGACTGGAATACTGTTAAAAGCGGCGTTAAACCCAACTCACTCACTCACTCACTCACTCCTACTATATCATGATCATGTGGTAATGAATAACTATGAAATAGTGATGACACCAGGCGTTTGCGTATCCTGCCCTACCGATGGCACCAGTCACAAATACATGCAAAGGCAAGTCAACTGTCCACCTGAAAAAAAACAACAGGAAGATGTAGCTAAGTAAAAATAGGGAATTGCACCAGACATCATATTCTTTTCTCATGCGTCTCATTTGGAAGTGTCCTTCACATAAAACATTTTAAAGCTACACTAAGGCTTTGAATGTTGTAACCCAGATCAAACAACTTTAGAGCGAGAGTCATATGACGCTCTTGAATTCGTAGAAAAGAGCATGCGCAATTGTACCTCAAAACTTGTGAAATGTAGACACCAAAGGCTGTAGCTGCTGGAATAGTGCTCGACATGAAGGGAAAGTTGACTATTGGAAAGCCGTTGTCATCCATCTTGTCATACAGTCTTGTGGATATTTTGTATCACTTTGTATCTGTATGTATAGATCTTAATATGAAACGGATGAGGCGGTTTTGGTGGTCTCTTGTTTCTAGCTCAGGTGGGGGGGGGGGGGGGGGGGGGGTTATATCACTAGAGTGAGTGAGTGAGTATGGTTTTACGCCGTTTTTAGCAACATTCCAGCAATGTCACGGCGGGGGGACACCAGAAATGGGCTTAACACATTGAACTCGATTGGTATTGAACTCGGGTCTTCGGCGTGACGAGCGAACGCTTTAACCACTAGGCTACCCGACCGCCCCGGTATATCACTAGAAGGGAATTGGCTATTTGATTTTTATTGAACGATATCAGATCATCGACGCTGATGCTTAAGTTAAACTTCTTGGCCAAATTCCCTTTTCATTTTGAGTCGTATGCATAAAGAAACAGAATAGCAAAGGGGTGGGGTGGGGGCGCAGTTGGTACCAATGAGGATGCCTACTTCTTGCCGAAAGGTCAACTTCAGGTGACATTTGCTTTCATTTTGTCCAGAACCTTTGAAGTGACTATGGTTTTACGCTCGTCACGCCGAAGACCCGGATTCGATTCCCGACATGGGTAAAATGCGTGAAGCCCGTCACTGGTGTCCCCCGCCGTGATGTTGCTGGAATATTGCTAAAAGTGAGTGAGTGAGTGAGTATGTTTTTACGCCACTTTTAGCAATATTCCAGCAATATCACGGCGGGGACACCAGAAATGTGATCCACATTGTACCCATGTGGGGAATCACACCCGGGCCTTAGGTGTGGAGAACGAATGCTTTAACCAGTAACCACTAGGCCCACTTTCCGCCAGGATGATTTAACTGTGTGTGCAGGTGCTATTCTATTTTGCCGATTGCACACTGTTGCACAATTACAGTGAAACATTGTGTTTTAGGCATTACATGATGTCGTGGTACATCAACGGACATCTTGAGTGGGTTGAGCAAATTATTTCGCTGTGGCAAGTCAGCAAACATATTTTATTAGGTGCATTTAATTATAAAGTAGTGTTCCAATACAGAGACATATTTGACAAAACATGATAACCTATCCAAAGTTTAATACGCATAGTGTAACTTCGATGTTGTGAAAAAATAGGTGTTGGAAACATCTACTTAAGGTTAGACTAACTTGCAATGATACTGAAAATGTGCCGGTTTGATGTCTGTTTAACGCCATATTGATCAATATTCAAGCGATGAACCGACTGATGTTTTAGGTCGACGGGTTTGGCGTTGGCAGAGTAATGATGTGGGAGGAAGTCTCCCATCGGTACAACAAACCCAGTGCAAGAGCAGGGCAACTTAACGGCCCAGTGCTGCTGTGATGCATTTCTTCAGCGTGATATTCCCATCACGAAAGATGTCAACATTATTTGTAACATCATATTGCCAGACCGCACAGAGCAGCTGCAACAGCATCACAAATGATGTAAGACTTTCAGCCAAGTCACAGAGCCTGACCACCCGATCAGTTGGTTGCCTCTTACGACCAGAATAGTTTGCTGGGGACAAATTCTAACCCGAGTCTTTGGTGTTCCTTGTCTATAGTGGGAAATGTTGAAATGCAAATATTGCTGTACTATTCATTTTCAAAGTGCAAACAGGAAAAGAAGAAGAAAACGATGGTGTACAATAATAACATTTACTAACGCCATGCGTGTACAATATCAAAATCGGGACGGGCTTGCCGCCAACGTGATGCCGTCCCTGCATCCCCTGCAAGGTGCGCATCCTATGTTCAGCCGCCCACGTCCCCATCACAGGTCGTTCCTGTCCCCAACTCCGCAAGGTGTGGTGTCACACATATTCAGACAGTTCGTGGCAGTCTGCGGTCCACTCTGTTGGCCAATCGGCTGTTGATCTACGTCCGGTTTGGCCTGGTAGTGAACTCGGTTATGAGTATTGGTAATGTTGGCGTCGTGTAATTATCTGAAATAAACGAATGTCATTTTCTTAACTATCACGAGCAAAACATCTGTCTTGGCATGTTACCAACACTGCCGCAGCATCACACACGCATCGGGGCAGTATCACACACGCATCGGGGCAGCATCACACACACGCATCGGGGCAGCCTCACACACACGCATCGGGGCAGCCTCACACACGCATCGGGGCAGCATCACACACGCATCGGGGCAGCATCACACACGCATCGGGGCAGCATCACACACGCATCGGGGCAGCATCACACACGCATCGGGGCAGTATCGCCCGTGGCTGTGATAACCCAGTAACCAGTGTAGGGGCTGTGATAACCAAATGACCAGTATTTTAGCAGTACTGTCCCTAAACTAGTGTAGTCTGGTTACGGTCCAGTGACCGCACCGCTCCCCCGCTTCAATTCCATTACCGTTTGGAAAAGTCCGGCGGTCGAGGTTGCACTGTGTCATTACATTCTTTGTTAGAGAATTAGTGATCAGACTACTTCATCCTCTTGTGATTTAATGGCATACTCCTACCAAGTATTGACTTGATGTATGTTATCTGTTTGCTGCCTTAGGTGCTGAACATTTTTTTTAGACTGATTTGCGGACATTAAGGGAATTCTTTGTACTCAGATATTTCACCATGTATTAATGATAATTTTTGCCTCCCCAATAATTGAACACATTGTTCTAAATCTTTAACAATACCGTTGGAAGGCTAATGTTCATCGTTTTATATTGATACTTCCATCTTCCGTATGGATATAGTGGTCAGTTTGCTGTTTGTGCTTTTCCCCATGCACACTTTGGCTGAGCACTCCAGATTATCTTATTCCCTGGCTGAGTAGGAGAGATTGTTTTCTCCGAGGTCCGCGCGCTGGTATATAAACTTTGTCAGGTTCACCGGAAACGCTTGTTAAATCATCATCCCCGGCTTTGTTAGATGTTTACGGGTCGGCACGGAACTGGGTTATCACGCGAAACTCAGGTTTCGTTTGTAAGTGATAACGGGGCACTTTTGATCTAGTACTGGTTGTATTGAGCTAAACTTATTAGCTTGGGTTTTCATACACCGTTTTGCTAGTAATCTGTGGACAACCGACCTTCCCGTGATTGTCTAGCTTTTGGGGAATTTTAGAATTTCCTTTTTCGGTCAATTTGATTGAATCTTTAGTCTTTTGGACTAGTTTGATATTCAGACGTTCTCGTGCATTTTATTGTCCAAGTATTTATTTTAGGGATAGGCCCTTTGTACATCCCGCTATTTAACCCAGCCGAGGTTAATTCACTCATTTGAGTTAACTCAGGTGTGAATTGGTCGCAGCCGACTTAATTGGCTGTCAATGCATCTTGTCTATCTTGTCAGTGTTGCGTTAACTACTCTCAATGTATAACTTAATACAGTTGTTTAGCTGAGCAGCTTGTGTATTTGTTCGGATTTATTTATTAGCGATCATTGTCAGTATAGATTGGACTTTGATCTTTTATATGGTCCTTTGATACAAGTAGTTGTTGGTAATAAACCTGTGAAACTATTACCGCGTTTTCATTATGACTTTATTCTTGTGTAATGACACCACTGATCATTGGAGTACCACCATCATGACATTAGGCCAGCAGCTGTAGTAGCACCATCATGACGTTAAGACGGCAGCTGTAGTAGCACCATCATGACGTTAAGACGGCAGCTGTAGTAGCACCATCATGACGTTAAGACGGCAGCTGTAGTAGCACCATCATGACGTTAAGACGGCAGCTGTAGTAGCACCACCATGACGTTAAGACGGCAGCTGTAGTAGCACCATCATTATTTTAGGCCAGCAGCTGTAGTAGCACCATCATGACGTTAGGCCAGCAGCTGTAGTAGCACCATCATGACGTTAAGACGGCAGCTGTAGTAGCACCATCGTGACGTTAAGACGGCAGCTGTAGTAGCACCATCATGACGTTAAGACGGCAGCTGTAGTAGCACCATCATGACGTTAAGACGGCAGCTGTAGTAGCACCATCATGACATAAGGCCAGCAGCTGTAGTAGCACCATCATGGCATTAGGCCAGCAGCTGTAGTAGCACCATCATGACGTTAAGACGGCAGCTGCAGTAGCACCATCATGACGTTAAGACGGCAGCTGTAGTAGCACCATCGTGACGTTAAGACGGCAGCTGTAGTAGCACCATCGTGACGTTAAGACGGCAGCTGTAGTAGCACCATCGTGACGTTAAGACGGCAGCTGTAGTAGCACCATCATGAAGTTAAGACGGCAGCTGTAGTAGCACCATCATGACGTTAAGACGGCAGCTGTAGTAGCACCATCATGACGTTAAGACGGCAGCTGTAGTAGCACCATCATGACGTTAAGACGGCAGCTGTAGTAGCACCATCATGACGTTAAGACGACAGCTGTAGTAGCACCATCTTGACGTTAAGACGGCAGCTGTAGTAGCACCATCTTGACGTTAAGACGGCAGCTGTAGTAGCACCATCATGACGTTAAGACGGCAGCTGTAGCAGCACCATGACATTATGCCAGCAGTTGTAGTGCCAGCAGTTGTAGTGCCAGCAGTTGTAGTGCCAGCAGTTGTAGCACCATGACATTAGGCCAGCAGCTGTAGTACCACCATCATGACATTAAGACTTCAGCTGTAGTACGAACCTACGAAACTTTCGTCAGATAACGTCTCTTCCTTGTAACAGGAACTCTGCAATTCAAGAATACACTGCAGTTAGTCAAGACTGAAATACACAATCTGACAATTGAAATAGGGAACATACGTTAAACGACAAGTGAAAATAATCTCATGATCATGGGGTCTCAAAAAAGGTTACATTACAGCAAGATTTTAACAGGCAGACAATCTGGTTGTCTTAGTTGTGCCCCGTTTCATGTCCATCTTCGGCCTTATCGGCAGGAACGGCTAATTCCGAAAACTGAAAACTCAAATTAAACATCAATGGAGGATGATTCGACGAATCGCGAAACATTTCGAAATATTTCGATACAAAACGATTACAGAACTCATGCGGACATGACAGTAGGGATGGGGTTGCTTGTATAAATACTCAAAGACAAAAATAACCGATGTTCTTATTTATCATGCGGATAATGTTTAGAAGCACAACAGTAATACAGCTTCTCTAAAGGTTACCATTGCACTGGTGTTTTATTCGGATGATTGATTAGTTGGTTTGTTGGTTTACGCCGCACTCGGTAAAATTCCAGCTATATGACGGCGGTCTGTAAATAATCGAGTCTGGACCAGACAATCTACAGTACAGTGTGTACAGTGTATATTAGTGTAATTCAAGACCCCCATCATGCCGAAACTCATACCCGAACTACCAGAAGAAAAGACCCGTGAAGATCTGGGGTAGAATAGGTCTTCAGCCATCCATGCTTGCAGTAAAAGGCGACTGTCCTTGTAAGAGGCGACTAACGGGATCGGGTGGTCAGGATCGCTGACTTGGTTGATGCATGTCATCGTATCCCAATTGCGTGGATCGATGCTCATGATATTAATCAATCTGGACCAGACTCCATTATTTACAGACCGCCGTCATATATCTGGAATATTGCTGAGTGCGGCGTTAAACAACAAACAAACAAACCAGAAGAAAAGAAAGGCATCCTATCATACTCGTTATGTGCACTACAAGCGATTAACGGCAGAAACTCGAACTCAGTCCAAAAGGTCAATAGTATTCTATACGAATATAATGTCGGACCAAGGAAAACAGGTGCAGCTGAGTTGAATTTTTTTTCAATTTCTTCAAATCCAAAATGAATTATATCAATACGAAACAAGAAATATTATCAATAAAAAAACAAATTCTATCAATACGAAAACTCACGATAGAGGTTTACCCTACTCACACACTTGAGTCCCAAAGAGGGACAGGTCAGCCGAAATTGCTAAGGCAGAAGGCGATCTCTTAAACACTTAAAGCAACAACAATACCTACCCCATCACAGGTTACTGGGTTGTCGCACGCAGCGAAAATGCACTTGAAGCTCATGACTTTCGAGCCAGGAAGTCGAAATGCACGGAACAGGGGGCTCCTTATCATTGTCCCGTTGATGTGGAAGCCGACATTCTTTTTGAAAATATCACCATCCCCGCATCTGAAATAATCGTTTGACAATATTTTTTGTACGACATACACAGCAATACGGGAGTCAGCGAGACGAACGTCAATACATTTTCGCGATTTCAGAACGGAGACTTATACGTGTAAACGTATTCTACGCTGTTGGCGTGCACCAATGCCTATTTGTGTGGACGAGGCTCCAGTGCCTGCCTGATGAGAATGAGAGGTGTATCCTACCTATCATCTACAACAGCTGTTACCGACACTCAGGATAGCCCGTAACGAAGGTTTTAAGGCTAGTGTTAGTGAGAGGCTAGTGGTAGCAAGAGGCTAGTGGTAGCCAGAGGCTAGTGGTAGTCAGAGGCTAGTGGTAGTCAGAGGCTAGTGGTAGTCAGAGGCTAGTGTTAGTCAGAGGCTGTGTATTGAGGGGAGGCTTCTCATATCCGTCTAAATAGGTTAGCCCGGATATTACACAATTAAGAAATTAAATTACCTGTTGTCAGGTAGCTGTCTTCAATCTTTTCGCGCAATAATACGGTCTCACCTAGCCTATGACAACTAAGACAAGCATGTTATAGTGGGGAGGTACTCTGCCGGTACTCCACACGGGGAGGCAGTCATGCAGGACTTACGAAAGGAAGTGACTTACCCTCCCAGAAGAACGCGGAAAGTGTTATTCCCATTAGTTGCCCAGCAGCTCACAGGCCGCACGTGCACGTCGCCTGAAATCACATTATGTAAGATACCACACAGGTAGGTTTTGTATACCTTTTTTACCTACATATATGTACAGTTTATTTTGCACCATCTTCTATATCTCCAGGGCTTGCATTTGGGGGAACTTACACTAACCCCAGGACCAATTCTGGTGGTTCTCGCGAAATGAAATACCCCACTCTTGATAATCATAATCTGAAGGGCAAAGGAAAGTATACCAAGTTTGTTTTTGTATAATTGAAAATTAAAAGAACTGTTAAATTTGCGCATATCTGTTTCAACACTTATCCCGAAGCAGCTTGTAAAAAGTAATCTGTGGCTGGGTAAGTTTAGGTAAAATATATTGGTTAAATGAAAACTGGGGTAAGAAATGAATTTACAAATACATAGCCTACCATGTTTGAAATGTAAATTTGTGCCAAAAATGCAAATTTCTTAATTTTTCAAAGAAAGGATGTCCCAAAGCACCCATCAGCAGTTACTGTGTACCATGCGAAAAAAGCAGTACAGTTCTGTTTTTGGGTAGAACATCGCTAACTCATTTCAATTAAAAAATCAAACATGATGAAAATCAACTGAGGTATGGTGTCATTTGGTCCTCAGTTTAATTTCACTGAACTATGTAAACGATATGACCATCTTTTCCAGACAAGGGCGTTAACTGACTATAAAAGTCCAGTTTCCACCCTTGCCGAACAAGGCTGGAATTCCGCAGTTAGTTTGGCTGGACTAACGAGTCCATGCATAGCCCAATCCAAATCGGGTAACGAACATTGATTTCACCGTGCAGATTTCCGTCGACTGCAGGATTTGCAAAGCATGTGTGCCGCCATCTAGGTGTCGACATATGTTTCAAATTTTGTCATGTTTTTAATCCAGGTGCTCAAGTGATTTGATGCACTCCGCCAGGTGACACGTTTTCTTACAAAAGAGATCTTGACTATAGTAGGCCTGATAGTCTTGACTTGGCGCCGCCATTTTGTTTGATTGGTCGATAGAAGGGACATAACTCGTGGCGCTACGATCGAGCCACGCAAATCAAGCAGAGCTCAGCAAGGGCGGAAACTGAACTTTTATGCGATATGACAAGCCTACCTTCCGCATGATATCAAAGCACCAGTAAACACTATCTCATTTCTGAAATGTCAGTAGTTTGTTTCTGAAGTAGTCGCTATTTATAATCAACGAATGAAGACACCGCCAGGTTCCCACGAGAGGGAAACCCCGCGAGTTCTCAGACATGAACATTCAGGCAACATGATAACCGTGAAGATCCAGGTTAAAATAGGCCTACAGTAGCCCATGCTTGCCGTTAAAGGCGACTATGCTTGCCGTTAAAGGCGACTATGCTTGCCGTTAAAGGCGACTATGCTTGCCGTTGAAGGCGACTATGCTTGCCGTTGAAGGCGACTATGCTTGCCGTTGAAGGCGACTATGCTTGCCGTTAAAGGCGACTATGCTTGCCGTTAAAGGCGACTATCGGGATCGGCTGGTCAGACTCGCTGACTTGGTTGATGCATGTCATCGTATCCAAATTGCGTAGATCGATGGTCATGAAGTTAATCACTGGATTGTCTGGTCCAGACTCGATGACTTCCAGACCACCGTCATATAACTGGAATATTGCGAGTGCAACAAACAAACAAACAATAAACAAACAAAACAACACACGAGTATGGTTATACGCCGCTTTTAGCAATATTCAAGCAATGTCACGACAGGGAATTCCAGAAACGGGATAGCACATTGTACTGCAAAATAACGTGAGCCCTACCGTGACTTATGTGCGAGTTATACGCGATATAGATATAAATAAACATAAATTTATCTATCTACATCCGTTTCATTACCAGATTAGAATAGTCATTAAATATAACTATCCCACAAAGCTTACGTATACATATATTCACATGGAATGAAGGAACATAGCATGCAAACTGTATGAAAGAATACAGTCATGCATGGCGCATTAAAACATCACTGTGCAGTGTTAATACATACCCTTGACCGTGGCCTGTATTCGTAGGCGACTCCCTAAGAGGATCGTGTTCCTCACAGGTCGACCAAGCGGGCCCACTAGAGTCATGCTGACATCAGATGTCATCGCCGACCCCTTGTTCTGGATAATCTCATCGTAGATTTGGTAGCTAGGATAAAACAGGAAGAGCAGAGCGGTAGACTTGTACAGCAGCCTTTAACGTAGACAATTTGAATGGGTTATGCTTCAGTTCGCCCACTTCCACTTATTTAAATAGTTTATGAGTATTGTTTTATGCCGCTTTTAGCAATATTCAAGCAATATCACGGAAATGGGCTTCACACATTGTACCCATGTGGGGAATGGAACCCGGAGCTTTGGTCTGACGAGCGAACACTTTAACCACTAGGCTACACCACCGCCCCTTATTTAAATAGTGTTGAATAGGACAAATAGTGGTTGATAGCATGATTGACCCTGGGCCGTGGTGGGGGTGATAGCATGATTGACCCTGGGCCGTGGTGGGGGTGATAGCATGATTGACCCTGGGCCGTGGTGGGGGTGATAGCATGATTGACCCTGGGCCGTGGTGGGGGTGATAGCATGATTGACCCTGGGCCGTGGTGGGGGTGATAGCATGATTGACCCTGGGCAGTGGTGAGGGTGACAGCATGATTGTCCCTGGGCCGTGGTGGGGGTGATAGCATGAACACAACCCATCAGTTGGGGTCAGCCAACATGCACATCGCAGTAAAGCGATCTTCGTTTTCAATCGAAATCTCATGGAGTCAAAATATATCTTGAGTCATAAATAATGTTATGCATTGGCTACAATACTATTCTTATTGGTTGGTTTGTTGTTCAACGCCGTACTCAGCAATATTACAGCTATATGACGGCGGTCTGTAAATAATCGAGTCTGGACCAGACAATCCAGTGATTAATATCATGAGCATCGATCCACGCAATATGGTATCGATGACATGCATCAACAAAGTCAGCGAGCCTGACCACCCGATCCCGTTAGTCGCCTCTTACGACAAGCAGAATCGCCTTTTACGGAAAGCATGGGTTGGTGAAGACCTATTCTACCCGGGATCTTCATGGGTCATATGCTCCTGAAAGTAATCCAACACGGTGGTTAAATTGTTTGGTTCGTGTTAAAACATGAGGCCGATTTGTACTGGTTGTAAACAAGAACAAAGTTTCAGTGAATTATGCCACTCAAAAAAAGTTAAGGTCACCCAATTCTTTCATATTACTATAGTTAATCTGGCATACCATGATCCTTGAATTGTTTTAGTAGTATATGTAAACGACAGTCAATTTCCCTCATATCAAAACATCACCAGTAAACACTCTTTTCTGAAAAGTATGTATTCAAACTGGACATGAGAGTCATCTGTAAGATTGGGGACCTTTGACATTCTGCTGGGTTCTAAGATGATGAATAGGGACTAGATATCTTTTTCAGCTCAGTTAAAAACCGGATTCTTGTTCTTTGAAAACGGACCCAAAATATTTTTTCAAGCATTCTCTGGGACGATTAATATTTTCGATAAATCCCAGCGGAACTCCTCACCCCATCCCAAGAATATCACATTATCGGACCCTCGGCTTCGATACACAACCAACAGCTGATGACGTACCTGCTGTCAATTTCAATAGCCTGACTGGTGTTGTGCGCTTTTTCGCCATAGATACACGTGACAGTGTAATACTTCCCTGTGCCTTTTAAATAGATACCCTTCACCCTCGTCTTCCAGGAGACCCTGACCTTGACCCTGTAAACCAGCGACTCCTTCATTTCCTGTAATAATGAGTGAATGTTGTTTTACGATTCAGGCAACAGCATTTGGGTTTGGGGTTTTCTTTGGGGGTTGTTTTTTTGTTGTTTTTGTTTTGTTTTGTTGTTGTTTTGTTTGTTTGTTTTTTTTGGGGGGGGGTGCGTCAACGTCACACGCAGCATGATTCCAGCTTTAAAACGGGGCACAATGGCAAGTCAGATCATCTGTTTTACGCCGCACTCCAATATTCCAGCTATATGATAGCGATCTGTAAATAATCGAATCTGGACCAGACAATCCAGTGATTGACATCGTGAGCATCGATCTACGCAGTTGGGATACGATGACATGTACCAACCATGTCAGCGAGCCTGACCACCTGATCCAGTCTGTCGCCGCTCACGACAACCAGTCACCTTGTACAGCAAGCATGGGTTGCTGAAGACCTGTTCCATCTGGGATCCAAGTCGAAATGATAATTCCATGTCGAGGTTAGTCGAGGTTAGTCGACTCTTTAGTCGAACTTTACGAAGTCCTATTTGGACCAATGAATGCGGCGTTTAGTGAAATCCCATGGCAATCTGCAAGAAATCGGCAACCGTTTCTACTTGTTTAAGTATAGTGCCGAGTGCGGCAAACAAACTACAACTTTCTTAGGTAGACATGAGCGAAGTGAAGGACACAACACGACCAACGTGTCAATATTTCTACCCAAAACAACGTAATATAATAGTATAAATAGACGTGAAAAGATTTACCTCAAAAACACACGGAGTCGATGAATTGTCCTCGAAGGCTGCTTTCTGGATGTACGTCACTCCGTCTGTCGTGATGGGCCTGGCGACAACGCCGTTCTTGCAGAAGACCTCGACAACGACTGGGAAGTCGGACAGGACGCTGATGGTAGAAAGGCCAGTTCTCCCTACGCAGCATTCCGACTTAACTAAAGATGAAGATGGCTTAAATTCTTCCACATACACTTATGGAGCAGCTTAAAAAATGTTTTTACAAACAATTTTCTCGAGTTGTGGAGCTTAATATAAGCATTTTGTATTATTTCAAAATAGCATTAAAACGTTTACAACGTAAAATCGAAAGCAATTTCCACTGGTTATGATATATTGTGCATTTTCAAGTCAGCGAGCCTGACCACCCGATCCAGTTAATCACCTCTTACGACAAGCATAGTCACCTCTTACTGCAAAGAAATGCAAGCATGGGTTGAAGACCTATTTTCTACTGGGACCTTCACGGGTCTCATAAACTGTGGATGTGGTAGCCAAAAATGGCTGCACGATGGTTGTATCCCTAGGAAGGATCGCTGGAAACGTGGAGGATAACGCGCCATCATTACTTCAGAAGATCCGGGGTAGAAAAGGTCTTCAGCAACCCATGCTTGCCGTAGAAGACGACTATGCTTGTGGTAAGAGACGACTAACGGGGTCCATTGGTCAGGCTCGCTGACTTGGTATCCCATCGTATCCCAAATGCGTGGATCAATGCTTACATCAATCACTGGATTGTCTGGTCCAGACTCGATTATTTACGGACCGCCGTCATATAGCTGGAATATTGCTGAGTGCGGGGTTCAACAGCGAACAAACATTCCTTCAGGAACGCTTTTTATTTCCTATTCCACCACCGTAGTCAGCGAGCGAGTTGGTTTTAACGTCGACTTCAGCAATATCAACATTACAGGGGACAGAAGTAGTGGGCTTTACACAGATCCCATGTGGGGAATCAAACCTTGGCTTTCGGCGTGACGAGCGAACGCTTGGACCACCTGGCTATCCCACCTTTTCAGGATTAATTTGTGCCGATTCAAACAAATGACCATGGTTCCAGTCAACATGCCGCAGACTACCAGTAATATCGCTCGGGGCAACAGGGTATTCCAGTTTGCTCGTCACGCCAAAATCCCGCGTCAGGCGACCAAGTAGTACGGATTCGACCAACTGGTGCCCAAGTGACTGACCATTTGATACTCTTGGGAGGGATTGTTTCAGCTACAGCATACACCCAGATATTTTTTTATTTTATTTAAAACTATGAGCCTATTTTTTAAAAGAAAACCATCTACAAACGAAGTAATTTCTTTGGCCGGCAATGTTTTTATCAAGAGACTGAAGCATAATTATTTTTTCAAGAATTTTCGGGGACAATATGTTTTTGTCAATAAACTCCCAGGTAAAGTAGTAAACATCACGCCGACTGACCCAAAAGCGTTACGTCCCCCAAATAGAAAAATACTGCAATCCACAAATGTTAACTTTATTCCAATATATCCCGCGGATAGGTCAGCACAACAAAAATGTGCCCTATTAAAGAACATGACTCTGAAGTGCGAAAACATGACTTATTAAAGAAGTAGGAGGTAGGGATTGGGTGTTCAGTTAGCGGCTGCGACGACAGACTATTACTGAGACCTACCACTGTACTGTTGTTTCACGACATGACAGATGAATAGGGCTGTCATTTACATAAGATTCCTGTAGCTAAAGAGGACCAACGTTTCAGCGATGTGTGCATCTTTCCGAGGCAAAGGAGTTAACGGACTGTATAAAGTCCAGTTTCCACCCTTGCCGAACTAGGCTGGCGATTTATGTCCCTTCCATACCCCCCAAATGACCCCATGCCACTTTTCTAGCCAGTTAACTCCCTTGTCTCGGGAAGAAGCTATGTGTGAAACCCATTCTTGGTGTCCCGCGTGCCATATCATGATGGATAACTGCCGAAAGCCACAACCCTACACACAATACCCTAATCACAATCCACCCGCTCACAATCGCTCAGTGCACCAATACCCAATGCAACAGCTCACAACGCAACAGCTCACAACGTAACAGCCTACAATAGCCCAATCACATGGCTTCCGAAACTGACTGGCAGACCTTACCTTTAACAACCCTGTGTGGTTGTTTCGCTTGCGGTTTGACACTCTGGAAAGAAGTTGAAGTCAGAATACATCATTACATTTCTAAGCATTTGGTGTTTATTATTCTTAAATACTAGTACTAGTAGTATACGTTAAGGTTAATATTCAGAAACAGATATAGCGATACCCACTGTCTTTGTGGTCCTCAAGGGACAAAACAGCAATCCTTTAGAAGATGAAAAATCAAATTCATTGTATGCTTGCGGTATTATGATCAACGTAATCAAAGCGTTAGTAGAAACAATCATAAGGTATTGGGAACGAGTCTTTGAAACACTTAGCATAATGTGTGCATGGGCAATCACAATGGGCTGATGGGGTTTCCTCGTGATCAATGTACGGAGCTTCGCTGCTGTTTGGTGAGGTAAGGTGAAATTGGGTTTAACGTCGCGTCCAAGATTATTGCACTTATATAGCGACGTGCATGCACGTATTCGCGTGCGTGCGTGCACTAGTCCGGACTGATGCCGATTGATAGTGCTAGCTCACCTAGATACCATCCCGCAGTTTAACATGAATACCCCACTCAGACACAGTATACTGACTCCGAGCCGACCAGTCCTTGTTTTAGCCCCTTAATGCCGAGCGCCAGACAGGGTAACAATAGGTACCATCTTTTAACGTTTTTTGGTAAGACGCGGCTGGGGATCGAACCCCGGACCTTCCGCTCTCCGGGCGGACGCTCTACCACTAGACCACAGAGGCGATCCCCTGCTGTTTGGAGATTCGTGAGTTCTATTTTCGATCTGAGTTCTAAGACGTCACATGTTTCAATACGCTTTTCTCCCCGCAGAATTTAGTATTTTTAGCCGCAGATTTTTTGTAATTTCAATACGTAATTTTGATCATTTTACTTCAGAATTCACCTGGGACTGAAAGTGAAATGTTTTAGTACGAAATATTTTAGAAAAGCTTGAAAATCAAATTGGTGTAATGATTTATGAAATGTCAACATGGTTTAAATGTCAGTGTTAATTGAAAGTTGAATTGGCAACGTTGTTTCAAGTTTCTCCCACCACCACCTACACCCACACCCACACCCACACCCACACCCACACCACACAATCAAGCACGATGGGTTGCAATTAATATCTGTAGGTTGTAAGGATGTCCAGTGGTTTAAGCGTCCATTGAGGATTGCCTTGGCCGGGGTTCGATTCCCACTATTTGTGAAACCCATTTCTAGTATAATTCTAAACGTGGCGTAAAACTGTGTGCACTCACCGTCTGACCAGAAGCCAATGCAAGCAAAATGGAGATCAGGACAATCTGAAAGAAATATCACTCTTGTAACAGATTTGTCGTTTAACGCCGCACTCAGCAATATTCCAACAAAATGACGGTATGTGAAAAATCAAGTCTGGACCAGACAATCCAGTGATTGACACGACCATCGATCTATGCAATTGGGAAACGATGACATGCATCAACCAAATCAGCGAGCCTGACCACCAAATCAGCGAGCCAGACCACCAAATCCCGTTAATCGAAAATTACCTCTTACGACAAGCATGGGTTGCTGAAGACCAATTCTAACCCGGAATCTCCAGTGGACATAATTTCGTAAAGCCAAAATCACAATCAGACCTGTGCTGTGTTCTGGCCGATTCTCTTCAATGCCGGTGCTTAGGAATCTAACAAAACGCATCAAAATAGAAAAATAATCATCAATAATGTCACGATTGTTCGACTACCTAAACAAATCCAAATACCACCTATCCACATTTCATGGAAGTTGGAACATTAAGATTAAGACAAAATAGCAGTTTATAACTGCCTAAATCTGTGAAAGATATGAACTGACTCGTGTTTACTACCCGACAGTCCCTATTCGCCAATGCATAGATACGATTTAGGCCTTCATAACGCTGTACTAAAGACGAATGTACGCCGATTTGGATTTATCCAGAAGTACTTTTAACGAACGAACCGTGAAGATCCGGGTAAAGAATAGATAGCTCTTCAGCAACCCATGCTTGCCTTAAGAGGCGACTATGCTTGTAAGAGGCGATTAACGGGATCGGGCGGTCAGGCTCGTTGACTTGGTTGAGGCATGTCATCGTATACCAATTGCTTGGATCGATGTTCATGTCAATCACTGGAACGTCTGGCACAGACTCGATTATTCACAGACTGCCGTCATATAGCTGGAATATTGGCGGCGTTAAACAACAAACGAACAAAACTTTTAACGAAAAGTATTGTGTTTAAAAACAAATACCAAATACAACACAAGCAGCTCCCAAAGATGAATGTAAAAAACCTCACAAACAATCGTGGGTTAGCCTGTTCCCTGAATCTGTCCAGGAACTTAGATACAAGGAAATACGGCATAAGTTAACAAATATTTTAACTTCAGTGTCCATCGTTGAGAAGCTCAGAAGTTATGTGCTTATCTGCGGAAGTAGGAATTGTGCAGGCATCCTATTTTCTGGTTCGTGTGTCTGATTCCAGCTTACCATACAAGCGACCCCCGACTTCCCGCCACCTCCAGCCATCATCGTGACCGGACAAACACTGACTCACATCACGTGACCTCATGGTGCACGTGCACAGGACGTGCATGTTTTGGTTGAGTTTGAACGAATGTTCGCGGTTTGTGTACACTAAGGTGGCCACCAAAAATATGATTTTGCATCTTACAATGAATTAATGTTCATTTTATATCTGAAGACGTATTTCCAAACATCTCTGGCAACGACCTCTTCCTTGTTAGGCAGTGTCCCTTTTCCCGCCCTCCACATTGTTTTCATGTTCCCTGTCCTTCACCTCAATTATCTTGTTCCCTGTCCTTCACCTTATCTTGTTCTCTGTCCTTCACGTGATCCTGTTCCCCGTCCTTCACCTTATCTTGTTCCCTGCCCTTCACCTTGTCCTGTACCCTGTCCTTCACCTTGTCCTGTTCCCCGTCCTTCTCATTGTATTGCTCCCCGTCCTTCACCTAACTGACCGCCTCCGTGGTCTAGTGGTAGAGCGTCCGCCCGGAGAGCGGAAGGTCCGGGGTTCGATCCCCGGCCGCGTCATACCAAAAGACGTTAAAAGATGGTACTTGTTGTTACCCTGTCTGGCGCTCGGCATTAAGGGGCTAAAACAAGGACTGGTCGGCTCGGAGTCAGTATACTGTGTCTGAGTGGGGTATTCATGTTAAACTGCGGCATGGTATCTCAGTGAGCTAGCACTATAAATCGGCATCAGTCCAGACTAGTACAAGCAGCCACACACACAGACACACACACAAACTTGCATGCACGTCGCTATATAAGTGCAATAATCTTGGACACGACGTTAAACCCAATTTCACCTCACCTCACCTCACCTTCACCTAACTTGTTCCCTGTCCTTCACCTTATGTTGTTCCCCGTTCTTCACCTTGCTGTTCTGTTCCCTGTCCTCCACCTTGTCTTCTTCCCTGTCCCACACCTTGCCTTGTTCCCTGTCCTTCACCTTATCGTGTTCCCTGTCTTTCACCTTATCTTGTTCCCCGTCCTTCACCTTATCCTGTTCCCTGTCTTTCACGTTATCTTGTTCCCCGTCCTTCACCTTATTCTGTTCCCTGTCTTTCACCTTATCTTGTTCCCCGTCCTTCACCTTATCTTGTTCCCCGTCCTTCACCTTATCTTGTTCCCTGTCTTTCACCTTATCTTGTTCCCTGTCCTTTACCTTATCTTGTTCCCCGTCCTTCACCTTATCTTGTTCCCTGTCCTTCACCTTATCCTGTTCCTTGCCTTTCACCTTATCTTGTTCTCCGTCCTTCACCTTATCTTGTTCCCTGTCTTTCACCTTATCTTGTTCCCTGTCCTTCACCTTATCCTGTTCCCCGTCCTCCACCTTATCCTGTTCCCTGTCCTTCACCTTATCCTATTCCCTCTCCTTCACCTAACTTGTTCCCTGTCCTTCACCTTGCCCTGTTCCCCGTCCTTCACCTTGCTGTTCTGTTCCTTGTCCTTCACCTTGTCTTCTTCCCTGTCCTACACCTTGCCCAGTACCCCGTCCTTCACCTTATCCTGTTCCCTGTCCTTCACCTTATCGTGTTCCCCGTCCTTCGACTTATCCTGTTCCCTGTCATTCACCTAAGTTCTTCCATGTCCTTCACCTTGTCTTGTTCCCCGTTCTTCACCTTATCCTGTTCCCTGTCCTTCACCTTATCTTGTTCGCTGTCCTTCACCTTGTCCTGTTCCCTGTCCTTCACCTTATCTTGTTCCCTGTCCTTCACCTTATCTTGTTCCCTGTCCTTCACCTTATCTTGTTCGCTGTCCTTCACCTTGTCTTGTACCCTGTCCTTCAACTTGTCTTGCACTCTGTCCATCACCTTATCCTGTTCCTTGTCCTTCACCTTATCATGTTCCCCGTCCTTCACCTTATTCTGTTCCCTGTCCTTCACCTTATCTTGACTAGTCGTCCCATCCCCGCCCTCAACATCACTAGGGCATAGCCCGGGCGGCTCGTTCCCACGACGTGACTAGGGGGCACGGGTGGCCCAGTCGTCTAAGGCGCCGCGATACGCTGTGCAGATTTTCGTCCCTTGGGTACGCCAGAAACTTATGATTGTCGGTTCGAATCCCGGCTCGCCCCGATTATGTTTCTAGGTTTGTCAGCACCATACCCGTGCTCGTGGGTTTCACCGAAGTGGTAAACGACTGAGACCTCTTTCCTCCCACGTTAAGCCGACACGCCGTGATAGAACTGGAACACTGTTAAATGCGGCGTTAAACACAACTCACTCACTCACTCACTCGACGTCACTTCCACATCACTATCTACATATCTCGCTGTTTCATTCTCAGTACACCATGGCCTGGATATATTATTCCCTCTATTTCACGGTGACATAAACTGCCGTCTCATTCCCTGTACACCACTAGGACATGGCCTGGACGTCTCATTTCTCTCTACATCACTCGGACAAGGCCTAGACGTCTCATTCCCTCTACATAACTAGGACATGGCCTGGACGTCTCATTCCCTCTACATAACTAGGACATGGCCTAGACGTCTCATTCCCTCTTCATAACATGGACATGGCCTGGACGGCTCCTTCCCGCCACACCATTAGGACATGGCCTGGACGTCTCATTCCCTCTACATCACTAGGACATGGACTGGACGTCTCATTCCCTCTACATCACTAGGACATGGACTGGACGTCTCATTCTCTCTACATAACTAGGACATGGTCTAGACGTCTCATTCCCTCTTCACCACTAGGACATGGCCTAGACGTCTCAATCCCTCTACATAACAATGACATGGCCTGTACGTCTCATTCCCTCTTCCCCACTAGGACCTGGCCTGTACGTCTCATTCCCTCTACATCACTAGGACATGGCCTGGACGTCTCATTCCCTCTACATCACTAGGACATGGACTGGACGTCTCATTCCCTCTACATCACTAGGACATGGCCTGGACTTCTCATTCCCTCTACATCACTAGGACATGGACTGGACGTCTCATTCTCTCTACATAACTAGGACATGGCCTAGACGTCTCATTCCCTCTTCACCACTAGGACTTGGCCTAGACGTCTCAATCCCTCTACATAACAATGACATGGCCTTGACGTCTCATTCCCTCTACATAACTAGGACCTGGCCTGTACGTCTCATTTCTCTCTACATCACTAGGACATGGCCTAGACGTCTTATTCCCTCTACATAACAATGACATGGCCTGAACGTCTCATTCCCTCTTCACCACTAGGACATGGCCTAGACGTCTCAATCCCTCTACATAACAATGACATGGCCTTGACGTCTCATTCCCTCTACATAACTAGGACCTGGCCTGTACGTCTCATTTCTCTCTACATCACTAGGACATGGCCTGGACTTCTCATTCCCTCTACACCACTAGGACATGGCCTGGACTTCTCATTCCCTCTACATAACTAGGACATCGCCTAGACGTCTCATTTCTCTTTTACATCACTAGGACATGGCCTGGACTTCTCATTCCCTCTACATAACTAGGACATTGCCTGGTTGTCTCATTCTCTCTTATAATTAAGTTCTCTCCATCTATCATTCAAATACAGACGAATTCATCAATGTCACATACCGAAAAATAAATTCGAAATGCGAACCCAACATTAATCAGCCTAGATCCACAGTTTCATGGGTGTCCCGAACATTGTACAGATCAATCTGTATGACTTTGTCCTCCCTCTTCCTACAGCGGCGGGTCGGTCAGGTAGCCTAGTGGTTAAAACGTTCTCTCGTCACGCCGAAGACCCGGGTTCGATTCCCGACATGGGTACAATGTGTGAAGCCCATTTCTGGTGTCCTCCGCCGTGATATTGCTGGAATATTGCTAAAAGCGGCGTAAAACCATACTCACCCACACTCACTCCAACAGCGGCGTTTTACCCTGAAGTACCCACTCATTCGCTCGCCTACGCTAGACTTTACGGTGACGTACTGTAAAACAACACAGCCTATGAAGTTATGGTTTAAAAGTTCACAAACTCTTTTGAAAATAGTGAATTTCCGGTTAATCCAAACTGGTAAAAGATCCTCAAAACTGAAAGTGAAACATGTGATGCCTAGCATCGAAGTGGAGCGTTTCTTTAAAGAGTAACGCCTTTTCCTATCACTAATATTAATGTCCTTCCTTGTTATGCACCCCCACTAGCGTGTCACACTTTTTATGCACTATTGAGTCACTGACCACGTTGTTGGCTAATTTGTCATCGGCGGTGATGAGGACATGCCTAGGGAATTGTTTCACTGTTTAAAAGGAAATGAAGCATTGACTTGAGTCAGTAATGGGGCACGAAGGCGATGTAGTCTGCCGCTATTCAAATTGTGGAGAGTTACGTCCCTTTAGGGTGCAGGGCAGGATCCGCTGGTCAGAGGTTCGGATACTTATTCGAACAGATCCTGTTTGACAGGACCCTATCTTGCTGTGGGTTTATTAACAAAATGGTAAAGGTCTACAACCTGCGTCACTCATTCCTATCAGGCTTATTACGCGTCGTGATGTTACTAAATTTGTCTTCAAGAGGTCGTAACCCCAACATCAGTACCAGTTCCCCAAGCTAGTCGTAACTTCCGACTAAAGATGCTAATCAGACAATATTATTTTTCAATCCCTCTTTATTTCAAGGGGCCACGGGTGGCCAAGTCGTCTAAGGCGCCGCGATTCGATGTGCAGAGTTGCGGCCCTTGGGCACGCCAGAAACCTATGATTGTGGGTTCGAATCCCGGTTCGCCCCGATTATGTTTCTAGGTTTGTCAGCACCATACCCCTGCTCGTGGATTTCACCGAAGTGGTAAACGTCTGAGACCTGCATCACTTCGGACTTTACTCCCACATCAAGCTGACACGCCGTGATATAAATGGAATACTGTTAAAAGCGGCGTCACACCAAACTCACTCACTCACTTTATTTCAATGATGGTATCACATTTTGATATACTGACAATCGTTTTGATCGTGAAAAAACACAGGACTGGTGTGCTAGCGTGTATGTGTGTATGCGTGTGGGTGCGTGCGTGCGTGCGTGTGTGTGTGGGTGTGCGTGCGTATGATAATCACCCAAATATATAACAGCAGTTAAAACCGTTTTAAATATATTTTACTTACCACTGTCCTAATTTTGAAATGTTTAACCCTACCACACAGTTACACCCGTTAATGTGCTAGCTGTCGTTGTTAAAGTACTAATAATATGAAAAAGAGGATTGTGTCTGTATATGTCTGTGCTAGTAGAAGCAATTCTGTCACATCTTTCTTCAATACAAATTCTAATAGTTCAGTAAAACATATATTTTATTAACTGAAAGTTATGTTTTTGTATTGTTCTTACCGAAGCATTAGCTATATCTTGTTATGTTACAAACAAATGCATTAAAATGTCCGCAACACAAAATTATACAATGAGCGTTTAATAGGAACGTGAATAATTTGTTTTAAAATTGTTGATTAGTTCATTCCTTTAATACGTTTTCAACTTTTGGTATATAATCAAACAATGGGTATTAAACTGAATCTAGTTAGGAAAAGCCAAGTCAAGTTATAACTCAATTGAAAGGATGTTGTATGTGAAGTGAGCCGTTTCCTGAATGTAAACAAACGGATGTGTACATTTGAATCTGTCATCCAACATGGCCCTACAAATAACTTCAATTAGTCACACAATTCTGTTATCCTTATACACTGCTTTGTGGGATTGATAATCTACATTTTACAGTTTTTAAACAAAATATATGCATATTGTCAAAATAAATTTAAAAACTAGGGATTATATTGGACGAAGTACCCATATCCTGATGCGCATTCTGACTGGCTTGCAGCGTTTCTGCCTATGGCGTCCTTCGAGGTGTGTGTGTGTGTGTGTGGGGGGGGGGGGGGGGGGGGGGGGGGGGGAGCCCAGTAGGTTACGGAAAAATGCATGTGGCGACGAATATGGAACGAGCCTTCATGTTGGTTATGGATGGATGCGAGTGGTGACGGATGCATATGGGACGAGCCTTCTAGTTGGTTACGGAAAGATGCGAGTGGTGACGAATGGAAGCAATGTGTTACAACGCGCACCTTTCGTGATCTGCAGGAAGACACTACCCCGAGTACTTACTTATGGCAATGTGTGATCATTTAAAACATCGTGAAAATAATATGTCGTCCTTTCGACATGACAGAGTACATGGATAACAACATCGCGTTGTATGAATTGAAGTTGTTAATGGACAATGTTGTTTGTGGATAACAATTTCTTTTATTCTTGGTCACACCGTTTCACATCTACATCTTGCCCAATGCGTGACCAACTCGTGTTATTTCGGGACAAGCCTTGCAGGTTACGGAAAGGGGCGAGTGGTGACGAATGATCTTGCCCCTTCAGGTGAAAATGACAAAGAGGCAAGAAGTTGCTCTGAGACGGCGTTATAAAGAAAAAAAGAAGTTGTCATCCACAAAAAGTGTCATGTATTCATGTCAATCAGATTATTGGTCTGTCAGAGTTAAAACCTTTGTCTGTCCAATCAGAATCGACTATTTTCTGAATTTATGGTAAAATTGTCTTTCCGCAACAACGCTTATGATCAGAGTGACCTCCCTTATACTCCCTTCACCTAAGCTATGCAAGTGAAAGTGAATTTGACATCGTAGGGGAATTAAAGCAAGTACATACTTATACAACTGTTAAAAGATAAATGTACAAAGGATAGCATCCCATTAGATTTGAAGTATTTCAATACATATGCAAAAATAAAAAAATAAAATAAATAGTGACCCATAATAATTATGCACTATTATTCCATGATGACGTGATGGATCTCTCTCAGAAACCCCCGCAGTCAAAATGAATCATCACTACGATTAAATTAAATTCTAAACAAAATCGTTGTTGACAAGGAACACCCTTTTAACCCTACTGAACTTGTGCGAATGCGGTTGTGCTCAGATACTCATCTCTTCCTAGAATTTCACTTGAATAACCGTTAACCACTTGCTGACTCAATGGGTTCCGTTTCCGTCTTGGCAGTCTCATGACCAGGCTCTGGTGTTAGCCCGCACGATTACACTGGAATACAAATCATGCTCTCCTTTCGAGTCGCCTCGTCTCTGCTGTTGGTTGCCTACGTGGCCAGGTGTTGGGGGAAAGGTTAGTGATATACTGTGTATGTTATTTTTAATGTTATGCGTCGCCATGTGCCAATATTGTTCGTAATAGTTGCAAGAAACATTTCATATGAACCAGGAAGTATTCAAGTCTCGTCTGTTCAATATTATATATACTCGCTCGCTCCCTCCCTCCCGCCCTCCCTAACTCCCTCGGGGGCACGGGTGGCCCAGTCGTCTGAGGCGCCGTGATTCAATGTGCAGAGTTGCGGCCCTTGGGCACGCCAGAAACCTATGATTGTTAAAAGCGGCGTTTAACCCAAATCACTCACTCACTCACTCACTCACTCATTTTCAAGCCTTCCACGACGTCAGCTCAAATTCAAAACTGAACTGATTTTAAACCGTGCTCTCTTATTTTCAAATTCAACGTCATGGTTGGTCATAAGAGCGGATTACTTCAAAATAATCAAAATGTACAATAACTGGAACACTGCGTTATCGGAATCGAATTAGCATATAATAAAAAAAAACCGATGTTTCGGGTTTCGGTCATGATCAGAGAAACAATACATACAGTTCTTGTCGAAGTTTAAACCTCAAGGTTACAAATATGTACTTGGACCTGTGGGTGGCCTAGTGGTTAACGCGTTCGCTCTTCACGCTGAAGACCCGGGTTCGATTCCCCACATGGGTACAATGAATGAAGATCGTTTCTAGTGTACCCCGTCCTGATATTGCTAAAAGTGGCGTAAAACCTTACTCACCCACAAATATGTACATGAACAGTTTATTTCTAAACTGTTGCCGTGATCGTGGGTTCAAATCCCGGTTCGCTCTGATGTTTCTAGGTTTGTTAGTACCACTTCTTCCAGAGGCAAGAGAGTTAACTGAATATAAAAGTCCAGTTTCCACCCTTACCGAACTACATGTCGGCTGGTATTATGGAGTTACATTTTGACTGGACTAAGGAGTCAAAATCGCGCACCGAAATCGAAATCCGGTTCGTAAACTGTCGTGCAGATTTCGGTCGATTGCAGGATTTGCAAAACATGTGCATCGCCAACTCGTTGTCAGCAGATGTTCATGTTTTTAATCAAGGTGCTCATATGATTTGATTCATTTTGTGATGTAAAACCCTTTTTATCACAATATAGATCTTGATTATCGATCAAATCGTCCTGACCGGGCGCAACCATTTTGTGTGAAGCAAACGCAAGTGATACGAGAGGTGGAATCTGATTGGTCCATAGGAGAGGCTTAGAAGGGACATAACTGGTAATAGCCACTGGTGGCGCTACGATCAAGCCCAGTTATTCGAGCCTAGTTCGGCAAGGGTGGAAACTGGACTTTTAAAGTCAGTTAACTCTCTTACCTCTGGAAGATGTTAGTACCATACCGTTGCTGATGAATTTCACAAAACTCGTAAACGTCTGAGATTTGGACATGTCCCCCCACAGCAAGCTGAGCCGTGATATAACTGTTTGGATAATTAGTTGCTTTTAACGCTGAACTCAGCAATATTCCAGCTATATGACGACGGTATTTAAATAATGGTGTCTGGACCAGATAATCCAGTGATTGCTATCATGAGCGCCGATCTGAGCACTTGGGACACGATGACATAAACCAAATCAGCGAGCCTGACGACCGGATCCCGTTAGTCGCCTCTTAAGACAAGCATGAAGACCACCTCCAACCCGGATCTTCACGGGTAGTGATATAATAACGGAAATGCCATTCAAAGCGGCGTTGAACCATTTCGCTCACGCAGAGCTGATGCTGACACAAGGACGCTGTTTTCAAAGTGTACAATAGTGTGGAGTGGCTGACGATCCCGACATGACCTAAATCTTCCGAGATGATAACTGCAAGCTCCTTGTTTCCTGTCTCGTCGCTTGTCTTTGTTGAAAGCAGAAACGACACATTTCGACACTTGCAGATTTATGCATTCTGACTAAGTGAACACTGACCATTGTCACACCCACATCTCACTGATTCATTTCTGAATTATTTCAACTTGAGCAGGGATTTTAATACTAGAGTGAACTACGTTTATGACGAACACGCATATAACGAACTGACGAATATAACGAACTATTTTTTTGGTCCCGCCTATTTGCTGTGTATATTCCGTACATTTGCTTATAACGAACTACGGTTATAACGAATTAAAATTAGTGGTCCCTTTGAGTTCGTTATAACCGTAGTTTACTTTATCTGAAATCACACTGATAACCTGTCTTTAACGCAATGCAAATTTGTAAAGAAATAATTAATATGCTTGTGTTCGTTTAACAAGTTTAATAAGTTGATTTTAAGAATCGTACAACTTTAATTACCATATTATATCTATTTCCTTACATCTATACCATCCACAATTTATCGCTATTTAAATTTGCCTCCAAATCACATGAAGTACATGTTTATGTTTAAACACTTATGTCCCCTTAATAGTAACACTGAACTGAAGACGCGTTTAGTTGTTTAGCCCTAACAGGCATTCATTGTGGTGTTTTATTACCCAAACGCGATGTCGGTAACCGAGTTTTGATTAAATTTATTTTAATTATTCACACTATCAAGATCAAAGGTAATTTCACACATTCTGCAATGTAAGTATTTTTTAAGATAAACACAAATAGCAGAAACTGTATTTATACGACGGCTAATAATCATGAGATAGATAAACGTGGATAACAGCAGCCAATGAAAACAGTTGTCACTGCTGCGCCGGTAGCTTTCGGCCACGCCCCCAAATAGATTTGTTTTGGAAGCCGATTTTGGTGTATGTGATTTCAGCACTTTCACTTGGACATTTGAATACTTCCAACAATTTTTTTTTTCTCCCTCGGAAATTGACTAAATGTGTCAATGTAAATTGATATTCGCAATAAAATCTTTCTTGTCACTTTACTTGCACTTTGAGCATAAACTACTTTCATGCACTATGTATATATTCGTTTTGTATATCGGGCATTATATATATATATATATATAATAAAGTCCACGTTAGTCCATCGTCTTCTTTATATCATGATGGACTAACGTTGACTTAATTACTTTATTATATATTACATGTACACCGAGTGAACATTTACCTCATTTTTGTGTGTGTGTATATATATATATATGTATATATATATATATATATATATATATATATACACACGTCTCTCTGTGTGTCTCTCTGTCTCTCTGAAGCAGAGAGTTGGATCTGTGTATTCCTTCTTTCTGCATATGACCTCTCTATTTCAGATTGTTACGGAACTGATTGTAAGCCCTGTGGCCACTGTTTTAGTGGTGCGTGCGACAACAAAACTGGCGAGTGTCTTTCGGGATGCAAAGCTAACTTCAGCTTGCCACTGTGTCAAGGTAGGTGGTATACACGGTGCATGTAATCTAACTTCAGGTCGCCACTGTGTCAAGGTAGGTGGTATACACGGGTGCATGTAATGTAACTTCAGGTCGCCACTGTGTGAAGGTAGGTGGTATACACGGGTGCATGTAATCTTACTTCAGGTCGCCACTGTGTCAAGGTAGGTGGTATACACGGGTGCATGTAATCTAACTTCAGGTCGCCACTGTGTGAAGGTAGGTGGTATACACGGGTGCATGTAATGTAACTTCAGGTCGCCACTGTGTCAAGGTAGGTGGTATACACGGGTGCATGTAATGTAACTTCAGGTCGCCACTGTGTCAAGGTAGGTGGTATACACGGGTGCATGTAATCTAACTTCAGGTCGCCACTGTGTGAAGGTAGGTGGTATACACGGGTGCATGTAATGTAACTTCAGGTCGCCACTGTGTGAAGGTAGGTGGTATACACGGGTGCATGTAATCTAACTTCAGGTCGCCACTGTGTGAAGGTAGGTGGTATACACAGGTGCATGTAATCTAACTTCAGGTCGCCACTGTGTCAAGGTAGGTGGTATACACGGGTGCATGTAATGTAACTTCAGGTCGCCACTGTGACAAGGTAGGTGGTATACACGGGTGCATGTAATCTAACTTCAGGTCGCCGCTGTGTCAAGGTAGGTGGTATACACAGGTGCATGTAATCTAACTTCAGGTCGCCGCTGTGTCGAGGTAGGTGGTATACACGGGTGCATGTAATCTAACTTCAGGTCGCCACTGTGACAAGGTAGGTGGTATACGAGGGTGCATGTAATGTAACTTCAGGTCGCCACTGTGTCAAGGTAGGTGGTATACACAGGTCAATGTAGGTCCAACTTCAGGTCGCCACTGTGTGAAGGTAGGTGGTATACACAGGTCAATGTAAGTCCAACTTGAGGTCGCCGCTATGTCGAGGTAGGTGGTATACACGGGTGGATGTAATCTAACTTCAAGGTGGCCAACACGGGTGGGCGCAGGTGCGATATATGATCATGAATTATTACTGTACTCTGATCAGCAGTTACATACAATAGTTCACACAATGTCTTGTTTACCCCAGACTGCCAGGATGGATGGTGGAATGAAACCTGTTCAGAAACATGCGGAGACTGCGAAAACCCGCCATGTAACAAGTCTAATGGCGCCTGCGATTCATGTATATCCGGGAAAATTCCTCCTCTGTGCAAAGGTAGATATCGTATATGACGTGTGGAAATTCCTTCCTTTACATTACGTTTGTTTAGTCCATTCAGGCAAACGGCCATGTGTTTGTTCCATAAACAATTGAAGCGATCCTGTGTGGCTTGAATCGGTTTTTATTGATCGATAAAATGTTTTTCAAACCTACGGCTTCAGAATCGTGAAACCGTTAGACTATGTGTAAAGGCCACGAGTTAATTTTTGTGACAACGAAGTTATGCCCTGATGCCCTGATTTAATGTCTGGAGAGCACGGCCTAATATATTCAGACTATAATTAAATATCTTTAGTCCACAATTGAATCCCTTAAGCTCACGATTAAAATTCGGGCGACCACTGTTCATAACAGTGAGGTCTAAATTAAATACCCCATGCCTAGATTATGCTATAAATCTCTACCCAATTAAAGAAATCTTCTTGGCAAAGATGACCTTGATATGGGTGTCAAGGACACGGTATACCAAGAGAACAGACAACTCGTACACCGGAACCATACAAATAGGAATCTATCACAGCTTTGGTTGAATATCAACATTAATACATCATAATTGACATCTTTTCCGCATGGCGGGTAACATTTGAAAAAAGTCTATATTTCTCGGATTATATGGTAGGCTTGAGTGGAAGTGGGGAACCCCAAATGACATCTCTTTAAGGTAAACTGAGGAGCAAAGAACATATCTTAAGTTAGCGATATTATATTTTAAAATATTAACTGTACTGGCGCGTAGTCAGCACTCAACGATTTTACATGATTTTATTTAAAAAAATAAAAGTTTATCTAAAAGTTTTACATTTTTGAAAAACAATTCGCATAACAGGCAACCGCTGGTATCTTAGACATCTTATCTTTGACAATCAGTAAATTTGCATTTTCCGGCACACAATTACATTTCAAACATGGCTGGGGTTATGTGGTTCCTAATTCATTTACTCGTCACGATGTGGCTGAAATATTGCCGATGTGACGTAAAGCATTAACTCACTCACTCACTCCTAATTCATTTCTTACCCAAGTCTTTATTGAATCAATTTCTTCTTGCACAAACTTACCCAGCCACAAACTGTTGCAGGAATGAGTGATGGTAAAATAGACATGATGTACTTTAAAAACAATTCTTTAAATTTTCAATTGCATAAAAAAACAAACTCTTCATGCTTTCTTTTGCTCTTCAGTTTATATAGACCACAGAGCTATTCCGAAAAAATAATGAATTTGTTGTGACTTTGTGTTTACATTTGATGTCCTTCTTTTCTTTTACAAGACAATTGTAAACCTCACTACTACGGGCCAGGATGCAAACAGCAATGCGGCAACTGTAGTACATCGGTACCCTGCGATCGAGTTACTGGAAAGTGTCCAGGTGGTTGTCTTGATGGTTTTACTGGTCAGAACTGTAGAACAAGTAAGTACATTGCTGTTGGATTAGTCTTTCAAAAAGTGGGCGTTTCGACGAGCTTATTTAAGTCCCATACTCGTGCTATGAACCGGTAATCATGGTGAAGACCCGAGTGCGCCCCGGAGATAGAGAGAGAGAGAGATTGAGACAGAGAGAGAGGTAGATAGACAGAAAGCGATAGAGAGAGGGAGAGGGGAAGAGAGAGAGGGGCGGAGAGAGAGACGCAGAGAAAGAAAGAGATAGAGAGAGTAGGGAGGGGAGAGGGACACACGGAGAGAGAGAGAGATACCTCGAGTGAAAGAAGGAGAGATAGAGAGTCTGAGGCAAAGAGAGATAAAGAGGGGCGAGGGGAGGGACAGAGAGAGAGAAACCTCAAGAGAAAGAGGGAGAGAGAAAAAAACCGTAATAGAATAATACTATAATAATAAGTTTGCATATAAGTACTTCTATAAACATGTACTGTTCAAAACGGCTTTTATACTCAAGCTCACTTAAAGATCGGTAAAACACCAGGTGTCATACAGAATGTCCTACTTCTTCCTATTCAGGGTGTCCCAAGGGAACTGCTGGACCGAATTGTGTTCACCTGTGTCGGAACTGCGAGGACAGTGAATGCGATGCTTCCGGTAATTGTACACTAGGGTACAACGCTGGCTATTCAGGAGATAAATGCGAAGAAGGTGAGATAAATGATGGTGATATTTAGCATAGTATGCCGAAAGGTATCTAACGACACGTGTCCGGATAAAGGGGGGTTCCGCGTGTCTTTTATATAGCATTGTCAAAGTGTTGTTTCAGCTACTCATTTTATTACTGCGATACAGTTGCTCAGTAAAGAAGCTTGTAAATTTGCGCTGATGTGATTAATCAGATTGGGCAGCGCAGATTGGGTTTATCTGATATTTTATTGTCATCTATTGGTGCAATTAGCCGTTATTAATAAACCTGTGAACCTATTACCACGTTTTCTTTATTACTTTATTCTTATTTTATGACACCCCTGATCATTGGAGCACAGCCCCGTGACAATCATTACCGCCCCATTGTGGTAGAACACTTTGTTTAATAGCGTGCAAGTATATCCACCAGTGTTCGTAGTGTAATGGTGTTAGTGAGTATGGTTTTACGCCGCTTTTAGCAACCTTCCAGCAATATCGAGACAGGGGACACCAGAAAGAGTGTTACACATCGTACTCATGGGGAATATAACCCGGTAGTTTGGAGTGACGAGCGAACGCTCAGATAATCACTAGACAACATCACTGCCCCCTCTGTCGAAATCATTTAATTGTCTGTCACATCTAGATTCGATTATTTACAGGCATCCGTCATATGACTGGATTATTGCAGAGTGAGGTGTTAACAAACAAAAAAATAATTTTATAAATATTATTGAATGATTTACTAACAGGTATTACTTAATTTGCAATCAACATTTTACTTCAAGAATAGATCAACAGTACGGTATGAATTTTGATCGAAACAAGCCTAAAAATATAATTAGATCCAATCATGTTCAATCATGATTAAGTTATATTGTGTAATTGTGCAATGTGTGACTCATCTCTAATTATATACCACATCAGGACACATAGACAAAGGGCTTTTCTTATAATGGCTTCATTTTCTTATGCCTTGACGTCAGACTTCCATGTATTCCATTAGTGAAAAATGCCTTCAATATTTCAAGGCCTTATTGTTCTTTTCCTTTAGCACCATTTTATTTATATTTTCAGTAGGCCACATGATGTTCAAAGCGTATGTGATAGGTAAGTACGTAGCACTTTTATCAAATTCCGTGCCCTTCGTCATCAGTCGCCCCTTTCCGCAACCTGCCAGGACATGAGACACCATATCCCGTTCATCACACGCCCCTTTCCGTAACCGTGAATTGCATGAAGGTGATCTTTTTTTTCAGGAGGCTCGACAATGTTGTTGTTTCAGGAGGCTCGACAATATTTTTTGTTTCAGGTGGCTCGACAATATTGTTGTTTCAGGTGGCTCGACAATATTGTTGTTTCAGGTGGCTCGATAATATTGTTGTTTCAGGTGGCTCGATAATATTGTTGTTTCAGGTGGCTCGGTAATATTGTTGTTTCAGGTGGCTCGATAATATTGTTGTTTCAGGTGGCTCGATAATATTGTTGTTTCAGGTGGCTCGGTAATATTGTTGTTTCAGGTGGCTCGATAATATTGTTGTTTCAGGTGGCTCGATAATATTGTTGTTTCAGGTGGCTCGATAATATTGTTGTTTCAGGTGGCTCGATAATATTGTTTCAGGTGGCTCGACAATATTGTTGTTTCAGGTGGCTCGGTAATATTGTTTGTTTCAGGTGGCTCGATGATATTGTTGTTTCAGGTGGCTCGGTAATATTGTTGCTTCAGGTGGCTCGGCAATATTGTGCACGTTGTTTCGGGTATCTGAACAATATTGTTGTTTCAGGTGCCTCGGCAATATTGGTGTTATAGGTGTCTCTGCAAATTTTTTGTTTCAGTTGCTCGGCAATAATGTTGTTTCAGAAGGCTCGGTAACATTGTTGTTTTAGGTGGCACGGCAACATTGTTGTTATAGGTGGCTCGACAACATTGTTCTTATAAGCGTTTGAACAATATTGTTGTTCCAGGTGGGTCGGCAACATTGTTATTTCAGGTGTCTGAGCAATATTGTTGTTTCAGGTGGGTCAGCAACGTTGTTGTTTCAGGTTCTGAGAAATTTTGTTGTTTCATGATTAGGTGTCTCGGCAACATTGTTGTTATAGGTGGCTCGACAACATTGTGCTTACAGGCGTTTGAACAATGTTGTTTGTTTCAGACATCAGCAATATCGTTGTTTCAGGTGGCTCGGCAATATTGTTTGTTTCAGATATCAGCAATATCAATGTTTTAGGTGTCTGAGCAATGTTGTTGTTTCAGGGGGCTCGGTCGGATGTTGTGCACTGATTTTGCTCATCGTACCAATTCTACTTATCATCCGTGCGTGTGGGAAAAACAAGTGAGTTGGTACCATTATAATGTATTGGTAGCTTTAATACCTGCATCATGATTGATATGTGTTTTGTTTCTGTTGTTCCTAACTAAAGGTGACAGTGCCACAGCAAAATGGCTGCGATACTGCTGGCTTCAGGGCGCCGTAACTGGCATGTGTAGCTGTGACGTTGCTGTCTACTGACCGCCGTAACAGGCATGTGTAGCTGTGACGTTGCTAACTACTGACCACCGTAACAGGAACGTGCAGCTGTGACGTTGCTAACTACTGACCGCCGTAACAGGAATGTGCAGCTGTGACGTTGCTAACTACTGACCGCCGTAACAGGCATGTGTAGCTGTGACGTTGCTGACTACTGACCGCAGTAACAGGCATGTGTAGCTGTGACGTTGCTGACTTTTGACCGCCGTAACAGGCATGTGTAGCTGTGACGTTGCTAACTACTGACCACCGTAACAGGAATGTGCAGCTGTGACGTTGCTAACTACTGACCGCAGTAACAGGAATGTGCAGCTGTGACGGTACTAACTACTGACGCAGTAACAGGCATGTGTAGCTGTGACGTTGCTAACTACTGACCGCCGTAACAGGCATGTGTAGCTGTAACGTTGCTAACTACTGACCGCCGTAACAGGAATGTGTAGCTGTGACGTTGCTAACTACTGACCGCCGTAACAGGAATGGGCATCTGTAACATTGCTAACTACTGACCGCCGTAACAGGAATGTGCGGCTGTGACGGTACTAACTACTGACGCAGTAACAGGCATGTGTAGCTGTGACGTTCCCCACTACTGACCGCCGTAACAGGCATGTGTAGCTGTGACGTTGCTGACTACTGTCCGCCGTAACAGGCATGTGTAACTGTGACGTTGCTGACTACTGACCGCCGTAACAGGCATGTGTAGCTGTGACGTTGCTGACTACTGACCGCCGTAACAGGCATGTGTAGCTGTGACGTTGCTGACTACCGACCGCCGTAACAGGCATGTGTAGCTGTGACGTTGCTGACTACTGACCGCCGTAACAGGCATGTGTAGCTGTGACGTTGCTAACTACTGACCGCCGTAACAGGCATGTGTAGCTGTGACGTTGCTGACTACTTACCGCCGTAACAGGCATGTGTAGCTGTGACGTTGCTGACTACTGACCGCCGTAACAGGCATGTGTAGCTGTGACGTTGCTGAATACTGACCGCCGTAACAGGCATGTGTAGCTGTGACGTTGCTGACTACTGACCGCCGTAACAGGCATGTGTAGCTGTGACGTTGCTGACTACTGACCGCCGTAACAGGCATATGTGTAGCTGTGACGTTGCTAACTACTGACCGCAGTAACAGGCATGTGTAGCTGTGACGTTGCTGACTACTGACCGCAGTAACAGGCATGTGTAGCTGTGACGTTGCTAACTACTGACCGCCGTAACATGCATGTGTAGCTGTGACGTTGCTGACTACTGACCGCCGTAACAGGCATGTGTAGCTGTGACGTTGCTAACTACTGACCGCCGTAACAGGCATGTCTAGCTGTGACAGTCATCGATTGCCGTGACGTTTCTAACTAGGCAACAAAAACCCACCAGCTCACTGCAAAGAAGTTTTATTTTGGGCTTGTTCTTCGTTATATTAGATGGCTCCCTGTAAACACTACAGCCCATTCTGAGAGACCACTCTTACGGGTCAACCTGTTGTCCCAAGTAGTGACACAGCTAACAATGTACCGATACGGTAATGGAAGCGTGGAGTAATGCTAAGTACTTCTTAAAGCCATCTCGCAGGTAATCTCACATCCTACCATGTTTCAGGAGGAAGAAACACGCGCTGCTGACGATGCATCATGTCCAGAAAAAGTTGTCTGATCAGGCGCGCTTCACACAATTTGAACCGGACGGGGACCTCGACACTGCCTCGACCTGTCATCCCAACCCGGAAGCAGAACACATACAACCCACTGTCAAGTAAGTGCACATTGGTGCTGCGATAACAAAACTGATATTTGTAGCTCGACTAAACTCTAAACGGCATTGTTTCCTAACAATGTGACGTAATCCTTCCGCGGACCAGAACTAAATTGCTGAGCAAAGTAAAGTGCAAACCCATGTTTAATTGAAGCTAAAAATGAAACAAACAAGAAATTGTTATTCGATGGTGATCATGATGTTGTTGGTACGGGTGTCATAGTTTGGGGCCTTACGTTTGCAGCATTTTGGCGACTGTTTTCAGCCATGTAACGTTTTCTTAATCTTATAATTCTCTGGTCAAATACAGTTTTCAAGTCTATACTTTCTTTTGTCCGGCAGTTTAGATTAAAAAGATCATGCAAGACGGGCTTTGTTCATGATAGGAGAACCCGTTTAGTTTAGTTCATTTTGGCGTACCTGTTCGTCATCAGATATAACCCTACAATACCCGGTGAGGTTTCGTATATATTTATTTGTGGTAATTACTAACTCCAGGATGGAAGCAAATTATCAAAATGAGCACATGGCCCATTCATAATCTCTCGTGTCATTGCGGAAAATATTACCAATGCATTTTTTTAACTGGTTTCCGTCTTAACCCAATCGGGGCGGTCGGGTAGCCTAGTGGTTAAGCGTTCGCTCGTCACGCCGAAGACCCAGGTTCGATTCCCGACATGGGTACAATGTGTGGAGCCCATTTCTGGTGTCCCCCGCCGTGATATTGCTGGAATTAATATTGCTAAAAGCGGCGTAAAACCATACTCACTCACTCACTCAACCCAATCGGGCACAGCGAAAACAAGCGACCTGGCTGCGTAATTTTACATCGATGGTTCAAGATGGAAAAGGTTTCGAATATGACATTACGAGACAGGGGGTCGAATATAATTGTAGGTAACGAAATTGGGCCTGTGTGTTTGGACGTCACGGGACGTTGAAACATGATCGGAAACAAAGTCACAAGAAAAAAACACACATAAAACACAAAGGAAAAAGTCACAACTACATTGTATTTTTAATAGAAGAGTTTATTGCAGTTGAAAATTGACAAGCATGACAACTGTCATAATAACACTACAAATAGATATTGGTTAAACAATTTCAACAGAGACAGCAAATCTGTACGTTCCTGCCTCTTCTCGTACATTTCAGGGCCCGGTCAAACACATGTCCAGATATGAACCAAACCGCCCCACCCTACTCATCAGGGGATGTAAAGATGGCCGTCACCATGGCGAGAAGTTGCCCCGGATCCAAGTCGCAAACATCACCAATTCCCCCAGGGCCACTTCCTGGTGTTAGAGCCCAACAGGACACCACCCCCACACAGAACCCCACCTCCTCACAGAGCCCCACCCCCACACAGAACCCCACCTCCTCACAGGACAGCTGGATGGTCCGTTGTTCAACCAACAGCAACTATGTGACCGCCCTCAATAGCCCGGGCTTCGCGCCCTACAATAACATGGCTTTTTCTCACAACAGCTACACTCCTAATGATTGCCCACAGAATGCCGAGAAAGAACCCGAATATGCTAATGCCAGGGAAATCCTCAGCGTTCGAAACATGGCGAAAATATTTGAATCGAACGAGGAAAAGCAATGAAAGATGCTTGTCTCCAAAGAAACGAACCTGACATATTCTGCGGCGTTCACCCAACTCACTCATTCACCCAAACGGAAACGACGCCTTGATAGATACACCCTAGCACATTCTTAACGTAATACGTGGATGTTTTAAATTTCAAATAAAAATGTGTCACTTCAATACAGGAGGCACTTAAGATTACCCCGCCATTTTGTGTGACTTGTGCGCTGAGCCTCCTCCGTTAACACAGACTTACCATAGTCTGCTCAGCTTTCACTGATGGGATAAGACTGGATATTCAAGCCTTGTTCATCTTCAGTAACCATGGATTTGATGGGTCTGGCGAAACCATGACGGAAGATAACGGACTGATATGGTTTCAATAGCCTATACTGTAACCATTTCGCAGGGAAAATAAACTTGAGGTGGTTTGGGGATCTAGCGGTTCACGACTAGTGAGGAAGATAAACAAGTGTTTTGGACTTTACACCTCAAACCAAATGTGGAGCCGTGAAAATCCGTGGTAGAATAGGTCTTCATCAACCCATGCTTGTCGTAAGAGGCGACTAACGGGGTCGGGTGGTCAGACTCGCTGACTTGGTTGATGCATGTCACCGTATCCCAAATGTGTGGATGTTCATGATGTCAATCACTGGATTGTCTGTTCCAGACTCGATTATTTACAGACCGCCGTCATATAGCTGGAATATTGCTGAGTGCGGCGTAAAACAACCAAAAAGTAACCAAATGTGAATTTTACAACGACACTACTGCGAGATCTTGAGAACGTTTGTTTGAGTACTACAAGTGCTGAAAATACGACTTGTTTTAATCTTGATAATAAAGCAAACTGGCCGATTTAACACCCTCTTTACACCCCTGATGAACCGGGGTAGAATAGGTCTTCAGCCACCCATGCTTGCCGTAAAAGGCGACTATGCTTGTCGTAAGAGGCGATTCAAGGGATCGGGTGGTCAGACTCGCTGACTTGGTTGATGCATGTCACCGTATCCCAAATGTGTGGATGTTCATGATGTCAATCACTGGATTGTCTGTTCCAGACTCGATTATTTACAGACCGCCGTCATATAGCTGGAAAATTGGTGAGTGCGGCGTTAAACAACAAACAAACAAGACCCGCTTTAACATGGGGCGTGTTGACAAACGAATAGCTTTCCAGTTTGTGCATGTGTATATGTTCTCAGTGAAGTATATCTAAACAATGTATATAATGCCTTGTGTAAAGTAATATATGCTGTTGTAAAGGCCCTCTTCGTATTGTGTAGATTCCTTGTCAGAATACGTACGCTGTAGCCCGTGACTGTCTACTATTTGGATTCCGGGTCAGTATACGTACGCTGTAGCCTGTGACTGTCTACTATTTGGATTCCGGGTCAATTTACCTACGCTAAAGCCCGTGACTGTCTACTGTTGGGATTCCAGGTCAGAATATGTACGTAGTAGCTTTTGAGTGTCTACCATGCAGATTCCGGGGCAGAGTTCGTACCAAATTAACCCGTTCTTGTCTGCCAAGGGGAAACCGGGGCAGAGTCATACGAAGTAGCCTGTGCTTGTCTACCATGTGGATTCCGGGACAGAATGCGTATCTAGTAGTCCATACTTGTCTGCCATTTGAATTCCGGGACAGAATACATATCTAGTAGTCCATGAGTGTCTACCATTTGGATTCCGGGACAGAAAACGTATCTGTTTACCTGTGGTTGTCTGCCATGTGGATTCCGGGACAGAATACATATCTAGTAGTCCATGAGTGTCTATCATTTGGATTCCGGGACATAGGACGTATCTGTTTACCTGTGCTTGTCTGCCATGTGGATTCCGGGACAGAATACTCGGTGGTTTCAGTGTGCTACCTGATTGATTGTATGTCATCGTACAACGATTTGTACTGTCTGGCCGATGTTGTGCCCGGCGCCATGATATAGCTGTAAAATTGCTGACTGTTACGTAAATCAACATTCACTCACCCACGATTCATCATATGCGTCAAGACGGAGTTCACAGTTGTAAAGACATGATAAAGCATCTTGCACAGTTCCGGCTGCGTTGTTTTCCTTTGACAAACACCAGGATTAATAAGAAAAGAAATACCATATTGAAAAGCCTTCCCTCTTTAACACGAGTAAAACAAATTACGGAAGAGAAACAATTCGCATTACTATGAGCAAGTGTGTGTGCGTGTGTTGGAAACCAATTTCCATGTTTGCATGTGGAGGCCCTCGCAAAGTTTCCTCCCTCCCGAAGCTGGAATGTCGGGGTGCCCGGGGCACGGGTCGAGGGCTGGTATACAGCCCTGGGGTAGTTGGAGGGTTTGTATGCAGTGAAAGTCAGGCGTGGATGTCTAGAAAGATGTCCAAACTGTACCCAATGCGTTCGTCATGCCTGCGTTCTTTAGCTGCATCGCCATGGCTCACGTCCTCCCCGTGGTGCCCTCCAGTAGATGCCTTGTGTCTCGGTATCACATTACATAAGTATGTAATGGCGATTTACTTCTACTGATGCATGAATCATGGGGATATCGGGGGATGCATTAGGAGCGTGGTATGCAATAAAAAAGAGGTATGTATTGGGGTATATATTTTGAAAGACATTGTATTCGTGGGGTATGCATCTTGGGATGGGGTATGTATTCGGAAAGCCGTGTGCACTGGGGTGGAGTATGCATCTTGGGTGGGCATGTGTAATGGGAAAGTCGTATGCAGTGGGTTGGAGTATGAATCTTGGGTGGGCGTGTGTAATGGGAAAGGCCTATGCAGCGGGGTGGAGTATGCATCTTGGGTGGACATGTGTAATGGGAAAGGCGTATGCACTGTGGTGGAGTATGCATCTTGGGTAGGCGTGTGTAATGGGAAAGGCGTTTGCAGTGGGGTGGAGTATGCATCTTGGGTGGACATGTGTAATGGGAAAGGCGTATGCAGTGGGTGGAGTATGCATCTTGGGTGGGCATGTGTAATGGGAAAGGCGTATGCACTGGGGTGGAGTATGCATCTTGGGTGGGCGTGTGTCGTAGGAAAGGCGTATGCAGTGGGTTGGAGTATGCATCTTGGGTGGGCATGTGTAATGGGAAAGGCGTATGCGGTGGGTTGGAGTATGCATCTTGGGTGGACATGTGTAATGGGAAAGGCGTATGCAGTGGGGTGGAGTATGCATCTTGGATGGGCGTGTGTAATGGGAAAGGCGTATGCACTGTGGTGGAGTATGCATCTTGGGTGGGCGTGTGTAATGGGAAAGGCGTATGCAGTGGTTGGAGCATGCATCTTGGGTTGGCGTGTGTAATGGGAAAGGCGTATGCAGTGGGGTGGAGTATGAATCTTGGGTGGGCGTGTGTAATGGGAAAGGCGTATGCAGCGGGGTGGAGTATGCATCTTGGGTGGGCGTGTGTAATGGGAAAGGCGTATGCACTGTGGTGGAGTATGCATCTTGGGTGGGTGTGTGTAATGGGAAAGGCCTATGCAGTGGGGTCGAGTATGCATCTTGGGTGGACATGTGTAATGGGAAAGGCCTATGCAGTGGGGTGGAGTATGCATCTTGGGTGGGCATGTGTAATGGGAAAGGCGTATGCACTGGGGTGGAGTATGCATCTTGGGTGGGCGTGTGTCGTAGGAAAGGCGTATGCAGTGGGTTGGAGTATGCATCTCCGGTGGGCGTGTAATGGGAAAGGCGTTTGCAGTGGGTTGGAGTATGAATCTTGGGTTGGCGTGTGTAATGGGAAAGGCGTTTGCAGTGGGTTGGAGTATGAATCTTGGGTGGGCGTGTGTAATGGGAAAGGCGTATGCAGTGGTTGGAGTATGCATCTTGGGTGGGCGTGTGTAATGGGAAAGGCGTATGCAGTGGTTGGAGTATGCATCTTGGGTGGGCGTGTGTAATGGGAAAGGCGTATGCAGTGGGTTGGAGTATGCATCTTGGGTGGGCGTGTGTAATGGGAAAGGCGTATGCAGTGGGTTGGAGTATGAATCTTGGATGGGCGTGTGTAATGGGAAAGGCCTTTGCACTGGGGTGGAGTATGAATCTTGGGTGGGCGTGTGTAATGGGAAAGGCGTTAGCAGTGGTTGGAGCATGCATCTTGGGTGGGCGTGTGTAATGGGAAAGGCGTATGCACTGGGGTGGAGTATGCAACGTGGGTAGGCGTGTGTAATGGGAAAGGCGTATGCAGTGGGATGGAGTATGCATCTTGGGTGGGCATGTGTAATGGGAAAGGCGTATGCAGTGGTTGGAACATGCATCTTGGGTTGACATGTGTAATTGTAAAGACGTATGCAGTGGTTGGAGGATGCACACTTAGGTGGGCGTGTGTCGTAGGAAAGGCATATGCACTGGGGTGGAGTATGCATCTTGGGTGGACATGGGAAATGGGAAAGGCGTATGCATTGAGAGACGGGTATGCATTATAGATTGGAGTATGCATTGATTGTGCTCGTGTCTCATAACACCCGGGAGTCAAGGCGAAGCTACATTTGCTCACTTCTTAATACCATTGTGATACTGCTGTTGACACGCCCACTAAAGGCAGCACAGGACTTAGCGTTATTAACTGATACCAGTTATTTAAAGTAACAGTCGAAGTGGGATTTTATTGCCCCATCGAGAGTAACAAGACTTACCTCCCTTGTATCGTGATCACATCCACGCGCTGATATAACACACCGAGAAATGTACCATTGGGGGCAGAATTGGGGGCACGGGTGGCCCAGTCGTCTAAGGCGCCGCGATTCGCTGTGCAGAGTTGCGTCCCTTGGGCTCGCCAGAAGCCTATGATTGTGGGTTCGAATCCCGGTTCGCCCCGATTATGTTTCTAGGTTTGTCAGAACCCTACCCGTGCTCCTGGGTTTCTCCGGAGTGGTAAACGTCTGAGACCTGCATCACTTCGGGTTTTCCTCCCACATTAAGCTGACTGTTAAAAGCGGCGTTAAACCCAACTCACTCACTTATTCAGAATTAGTCGTTGTACACATGTTTTGTATGCCCTCATTAACATATATACTACTCAACATGTCATAGGGATCTTCTCAGTGTAGAAGTGGGGGATACATCTGACTGGTTGCTTCGTCATGTTGTCATAGGGTGCGATTTTGGCATGAGTTGTGTGTAACGCCGCTAAATACAGTATTCCAGTTATATCACGGCGTGTCACCTTCATGTGGGCGGAAAGCCTGAAGTGATGCAGGTCTCAGACGTTTACCACTTTGACGAAACCAATGAGCACGGGTATGGTGCTGACAAACCTAGAAACGTAATAGGGGCGAACGGGATTCGAATATAGGTTTCTGCTGTGCCCAAGGGACGCAACTCTTCACAGCGCATTGCGGCGCCTTGGACGACTGGGCCCAGACCCATATGTCAAAGTCCATACTCACGCTGACGGTGTTCTTCTTTTAAGACTATATTTTCGAAGTTGCATGATTTTCGTACCGATTGTGTTATACGTTGTGGTGAGAGTATACGGGGTTTAACGTAGTGTTCAAGATTATATGTCACTTATATAGCGACGTGCATGCACGTGTGTGAGTGACTTCATATGCTGGTACGGACTTATGATAGTTTCACAGCACTAGGCCACTGATACTAGTAAACCATGCTGCTATTTACCATGAGTGAGTGAGTGAGTGAGTATCGTTTAACGCCGCTTTTAGCAATATTCCAGCAATATCACGGCGTGGGACACCAGAAATGGGCTTCACACATTGTACCCATGTCGGGAATCGAACCCGGGTCTTCGGCGTGACGAGCGAACGCTTTAACCACAAGGCTACCCGACAGCCCGGCTATTTACCATGGATACTCCACGTTGAACTGACTCCGAGCCAACCAGTACTTTTTTTATTCACTTTCTGTCCAGCACCAGGCAGGGTTATAACAAGTACCATCTTTTAATGTATTTTGGTATGACGCGGACAGTGGATTGGACCTTCCGCTCTCCTGACCGACGCACTGTCTACTGGACCACGGACGCGGCCTGGGATATACGTACTTAGTTTAGGACTGATGAAAAAAGTTTGATCTTTTTGCTGCGAATGTAGAATCTTTGATCATATGTCTTCACTGGGTGATCATATTACTAGACTAATGATTATGCTGATTGAACGATTACTGCAATGATTGATTGACAATCGGTTGTTTGTATTGGCGTTACTGAACATGATGCTTGTTTGTGCGAGAGGGTTATAATAAGTGTCTTAGTGTTTGTTTGTTTGATTGTTTTGTTTGTTTGTTGTTTGACGTCAGACTTATTCCAGCTATATGACGACGGTCTTTAAATAATCGAGTTTGGACAAGTCAATCCAATGATTGACATCAAGAACATTCCTACACAATTGGAATACGATTGAACAAAGAACTCAGCGAACCTGACAACCCGATCCCGTTAGTCGCCTCTTACAATAAGCTTGGGTTGCTGAAGACCAATTCTAACCCAGATCTTCACGGGGAATGTATCTAAGTAGGCACGTGTTGTTATGACAAGGATGCTCACAGCTTAAACCTAAAAGAATATAAAAAATAAAACTATTAGGTTTTTTCCAAATATTTGTTGAGATGGAAATTGTTTATTGGGATTGTAAAGTTTGTTTCACAAAGTTGATGAAGTTACAACTTTTAATACAACCATGTTGCAGCTTATCACAAGTTTTTTTAAAACATAAACAATGCATGGATGTTCATCAACACACATAGCACACGCTTACATCTTAAATGGCTTTTAAATACCGGTTTTGTCTACAAACATCCATCCTGATCAACAGTTTACTTCCTCTGTAAGTGTATGTAGTCGCAAGGATTATCCCATTAATCCTGTTTCACCGCCGCTGATAATCCCATATTTTGCAAAGTGGGCGTATGTTCATCTTGTCACGATTAATCAAAACAGACAGTCATCGTTATCGCATGGTCATACCACTACCTAACACAACAGCTCAGGACTATCCCAAACAGAATAACACCAAGAGACACCGTAACAGACTCCAAAGATCCAAGTGCTGAACCTTCCCTAGCCAGATTTATAAAGACATGGAGCTCCCTTTGATATGGTGCTTATCGTTGCTGGTTTAAAGAATGTTTACAGGTAGCTGAAATAAATTACTCAAGGAGTGAGATTACCACACGCTGAGAAACACTTTCTATTATTTACTGTTACAGCGGTTTCAGAAAAGAAAACGTGTGAAGTCTGTCTTTGTGGGTTCGGTTGATCACGGGAAACAGTTGTCCTGTTGCGTTGATGAAGAGACTTACCTGTTTGAAACGAAATTACGAAACTTTGTCAAATCATTTTTTCGCGTGGTATTAAATATCCCTGTGGCATGTCAGAGGCACGTAAACCTACAATTCCAAATTTCTGTACATTCCGTACTTATAAAATCATAATTAGCATCATTGACTTTGTGGGTGAGGAAGCCACGGACCACTTCAGAACCTACAGTGTTCTGTGTGACCTGGGTAATTATGTGCCTTGGGAGGATCTATTTCACGGTTACACCTTGTGCTATCACTTTACACCCTTCAGTGCTGACGTGTTGCACAAGCTGACTTGTGAGGGAGGGGTTTCATGGGGGCGCCTTGTGTTATCACTTCACACCCTACTGAGTTGCGTTGGTGTGACGTGGCGCACTTGGTTACTGGGGAGGGAGGGGTTTCACGGGGCACCTTGTGTTATCACTTTACACCCTTCAGTGCTCTGTGACGCGGCGCATTTGGTTACTGGGGAGGGAGGGGTTTCATGGGGCGCCTTGTGTCATCACTTTACGGTCTTCAGTGCTGTGTGACGTGGTGCACTAGGTGTCTGATGAGTGAGGGTTTTCATTGGGCCGCCTTGTGTCATCACTTTAAACCCTTCAGTGCTGTGTGACGTGGTGCACTAGGTGACTGGGGAGGGAGGGGTTTCATGGGGCACCTTGTGTCATCACTTTACACCCTTCAGTGCTGTGTGACGTGGTGCACTAGGTGACTGGGGAGGGAGGGGTTTCATGGGGCGCCTTGCGTCATCACTTTAAACCCTTCAGTGCTGTGTGACGTGGTGCACCAGGTGACTGGGGAGGAGTGAGGGGTTTCACGGAGGCACCTTGTGCCATCACTTTAATCCTACAGTGATGTAATGGTGTTGGACACAGGGTGGCCGGGGAGGGTGGGGTTCACGGGGAACCCTGTGTCATCGCTTAACACCTTATAGAGCTGTGTGTGACGTGGGACACCAGGTGGCCGGGGAGGGTGGGGTTCACGGGGAACCCTGTGTCATCGCTTAACACCTTATAGAGCTGTGTGTGACGTGGGACACCAGGTGGCCGGGGAGGGTGGGGTTCACGGGGAACCTTGTGTCATCGCTTAACACCTTATAGAGCTGTGTGTGACGTGGGACACCAGGTGGCCGGGGAGGGTGGGGTTCACGGGGAACCTTGTGTCATCGCTTAACACCCTATAGAGCTGTGTGTGACGTGGGACACCAGGTGACTGGGGGAGGAAGTTAGTTAGCAGGAGCCCTTGGCGTCACAAGTTTACACGATATAATGAAAATAGGATATAAACAAGCCTTGGCAATATGTAAATCATATCGATGTTTGTAAAACGAGTCCGATGTTCGGAAAGATGAGAAAGATATAATTCGATTTTGTGCCATTAAATATTCATGTGACGTTACTCTACATTCAAAACCCGCATATTCTTACCTTCATTCTAGCAGGACAACACCACTCCCAAACTCAGTGGTGATGGAATTATTACATTCGTGGAGTATAATGTTTTGAGTAGGCTGCAGAATTTAAAGGAACACAGATAATCACACTCAAGCATAATAAACAGGTTGCATTTCTCGAAATTTCAAATGGTATGTTTATCCGCTTTTTGGGGCCTAGTTTTTACGACGGTATGTCAATTGTCAATTGTATCATCAGTTATTATGTATTTAGTGAAAAAAAATAACAATACAAAATTATCTCAAAATATATAAATCTATACTTTTTACCAAATTTTGTAACTGTATAAAAAGATGAAATCAACAATATACACATGAACCCATTGTATGCATTCCCATCAAATAACCCTCTGAATCAATTAAATGATTCTTAACCGTTACATTTAGTAGCAGCTGATAAATTGGATTTAAAGATCCAAACTTGACAAAGTGATACCGTGTACATATTTACTCCACCACATCACTTGAGCGTCCCATCTTTGAAGGCTGGACATGTGGATTAAGATAGGTAGAAAACGCCAAAGTTCTTAGTCCTCGCTAAATCCGATAATCTCATTAATGTGTGTGTCCGGGCACAGCTTCTGTGTCCACTGCCACGTTCCTGCACGCCTGGGGAGAGTGAAATGTTCCAGAACAAACACGCAGTTTCTTGCATAAAACAGGATGTTTCCGAACAGACGTATTGTTGAGACATTTCTGTAGGGGTTTGTGCGTCTGCTTGCATAAAAGCGATTGTTTACCGCACAGACCTATTGATCAGGCATTTCTGTAGGGGTTGGGGTCGAATCTTGTATAAAGCGGGTGTTTCCGTTCAGACGTATTGATCAGATATTTCTGTAGGGGTTGGGGTGTTTTCTTGCTTATAAACCTATTCATTGGGATCTCTATTAAGTGAGTGAGTTCTTTCTTTCGGCATTAAAACCTATTGTGAGGTTTTACTTTCAAAGTAAAACCCATTAAGAGGTTTTACTTACAAAGTAAAACCCATTAAGAGGTTTTACTTTCAAAGTAAAACCCATTATGAGGTTTTTATTTTCGTTTGGCAGGTTTCATTTTGATGTAGAACCTCAAATCCCAGGTTTAACCAAGTAAATGAAAAAATGACAACAAGTAGCACTTCAAAATTTTAATTCAATTAAAATTGAATGTCAGGTGTACAGTTCCGCGTGGACATTTAAAAGCGACATCACTTCAGAGTCTCTGGTGAAAAGACAGCGAGGTTTCAAAACACATGCTTTTAAACAAGCTCTTATCAATGCTGCACAATTTGCACGTGCAGTAACTTCTAGCCGTTACGTCACAACTACCTCTATGTAACAGTTGGATTGTTAAAAGTCGAAAATCTTGTAAAGCAAAAAACACCTTTAAAATTTGCGAATTTTCGTTTTGAAAAGTTTAAAAGAAGTGGAATATTGCAACACAAACATTTAGAAACCGAAGATTTCACTTTCATTTAAAATTAAGTATTTTAGTTGTGTTTTGTTGTTGACATATCCAAGTGCTCTTGGACGCCTGGCAAGTCAGCGAATTTCACGTGCTAGTTATAATATCACGTCTTCAAGGAAGCGCTATAATGAAGCGCCTCATTTATAGATGCTCGTTATAACATTTAATCAATTAAGTACGGTTTATAAGTATGGAAAAATACTTTCCCTCGGTTTTGGTAGACAGAGCATAAAGCGGATGTTTCCGTGCAGGCGTATTGTTGAGACATTTCTGGAGGGGTTGGTGTCTTCTTGCATAAATCAGATGTTTCCGTGCAGGCGTATTGCGGAGACTCAAACAACGACTTATCGAAATGTTACACATTTAGATCATTCAACTGATATCGTTTACGATTAATATTTCAGACTGCAGCAAATAGTGGTTGAGCGTCCGCCCGGAGAGCGGAAGGTCCGGGGTTCGACCCCCGGCCGCGTCATACCAAAAGACGTCATATGATGGTACTTGTTGTTACCCTGTCTGGCGCTCGGCATTAAGAGGCCAAAACAAGGACTGGTCAGCGCGGAGTCACCTCACCTCACCTCACCTCACCTCAGACTGCAGCATACTGTTCTATCCAGATGTTAGTTAAAACCACAAGGACTGATGAAAAACACTACTCCAGTTCATTAACTATTCGCGAGTTGAAAATCGCTGATGAATATTTCATCTTGAAATCAAAAACCAAAGAAACAAATAATAGGTCTTTGTAAATATCCTGTATACATGTTTGTGTCCTTGTGATGTCTTGAAAGCTATCTCTGTAAACTGTCAAAACGGAAACGTATCTACCAGGAGAAGGAATACGTGCACAGTATCACGATGGCCACATGTCAGAAACAGTTAGATTGCATCACACACTTTAAGCAAATATCCTTGAAGATAATGGGAATGTATTTTTCACTGTACAGTTATGACCAACAATACTCCAGCAAGTGTAGTAGACGTGAATTGTAACCATTCTGATCAGATATATAGGTCGGTTTGCATTCAAACAATCCTATCATGATGGTTTCTGTCTGGAAATGACGTTAAGCATTTTTTTACACAAGACTGACAAAATACCCTTGAATCGTTTTCTTTTATCATTCGTCATGGAAAAAATGTTTTTGTTTCAAACAACATACCATCCAGCTATATATAATCACCCCAACAGACGCTATATTTCATACGTTGTGCATGTAATCAAAAGGAAGCCACTCCTATTCTAAATACATTAACTGCCCTTCACAAGCAAAGGGCACGGCCATTGCGATAGCGTGTAGACATGCTGTTAGCGTTTCAACTGAAATAAACCAAAAAGGTAGATTAATTTGCCAAAAACTTTGTGGGGGATAATTGTGTTATCATCTGTTATCCAATGGTTGTTGGTCTATATTCATATGTTTGTGGCATGTTTTCTAGGATCTATTGTAAGTGTTTTGAAAGTGCAAGTAGAAACCACTCGGTTGTGTAGTGAGAAATGATAAGTAGACACATACAACCGAATCTATTTCTTCTGTTGTCCAACCTTATACTGTCGTAAGCACCTAAGACAGGTCCGACCTTGTCTAATTTTTTGTCCTAAACTTAAGATTACCTAAGCGCTAAGACAGCTTCGAGAAGAAACATGGCGAAGATCTTTTTTTCTGCGACACCTTTATGGCAATAGGCAGCCGGTTGTACTGCTGAGAAGTTTCTGGGGTCGGGCTGGCTTCTTGCATAAAAGAGCAGGTGTAAGTAAAGATGTGTTGGTGACATGTTTCTGAATGGTTTGGGTGATTTCTTGCAATTGCGAGTGATAATTGAGTATTGTTTTATTATTTGCTTAATACAGACTACCTGGTCCCCACACACATGTACAATGAAACTGTCTGTTTCTGAACTAGTGTTACTAATAGAGTAAGAAGATTTTTAAGAAACACAATCTCACTGGACACAGAAGTTACATTCTTCAATCTTAGTTGACTGAATTATAAATGGAAATGTTATATATCTTAGTATTTCAAAGACAAAACTCTTTTAGTATAGCATTAACTTCCAAATGTCTGGCACAGCCTGCCATGGATAGCCCTTGCTAGAAAGCCTGGTGGCCATGGCAATCAGTGGACGAGGCGCTCGGGTCTTTCTGTGACCACCTAGGTTTGCATACTTTAAGAAATGGGGAAACGTTCCGAAATGATTATGACCTTGTTCGTTTCAAATCCTGCATGTTTTAGACTGAGAACAACGTCACACGTAAATCTATGGAATTTACAGGAGTTTAGCGGATTTCAGGAAATAGCGACCAATGTCTTTACCTAACCTCTTGTTTCTTGAAATGTTAAACAAATTATCTCAGGTCTAGGAGAAGTCGAAAATATGCTTTTTCGACAATTTACGGCAAATGACAATGCCGTAAAACCAAACGTGTTATAGAGAGAAGAATAAACGATGGATATGATCAGTTATATGAACCTGTGTTTTGCTACCTATGCTTGTCTTAAGAGGTGACTTCCGGAATCGGCTAGTTAGGCTCGCTGACTTTGCTGATACATGTCATCCTAAATGATGTATCGATGCTCATGATATCAGTCACTGGATTATCTTGTCCAAACTCAATTATTTACAGACCGCCGTCATATAGCTGGAATAATTTTGAGTGCGACGTTAAAAAGCAAACTAACAAACACAATATGAACATCATAACCGATAACCTAAGGATGTTAAACTATCACGTTAACATTTGACATTTCCAACGGGTTATGATAGTCGTTATAACTCATCCGTTGCGCAGCTGTAGTATACCTAAGTTCTTCGTAATGCCTCTTTTTTTCTTTTCGCAAATATCTAAAATGCAGTCACTGGTATATTAAATCCATTTAAATACAAAATGCAAATGTAAAAAAGTAGATTAAATTTTGAATGTGCTAAAAATATAGATAATAGCCTGGCGACAGAAAACACGTAGTGCAGATCATATGAACCAAATGAACAGATAGCCGTGTTGCCTGTCTCTGTCGGCATCCACGCGTGCCGGGACATATTGTATGTATGAAGCACACCCCAAATGAAGCGAGAACATGCTGACTTATTTGCCAAAGGCGGAGGTAAAGGCTTCAATTGATGTCTTTCTTCAAGCAAGATATAATAAAACGCTTCTGTTATAATCTACATATTACACATCAGAGACGAAGGACTGCTGGAGGTGAGAATATGTAATTGGATCTTCGTAATAAAGTACATTGTACAGAACCTTAAGTGGCTCCTTTAATCTACTATAATTTGGAAGCAAACAAATTGGTGAAATTCTTTGCGATCTTTGGTGGTGTCCTACAAGAAAATACATAAAAAATCATTTCAAGTGGGTTATTTGAGGAGGTGCTGACAGGCTCATGTTTATTAAAAGGGAAAACTCCTGGATTGGAAATCCTCGTCAAGGGAATCCTGACACGGCTAAGGGACGCCACTCACTAAAATTATTGAGAAACTGTGCGTTCGGTCACCGGGGGAACGTTCTCCTTGTAAATGATGTGTCGGACAGGGAACACATTTCATGAAATTGTCATTTACATATAATGTGCATATCATTTCGTGTCGACATGTTACTTTACACCCAGGGCTAATGTCGATGTGTCATTATTATCCCAGGGTAACGAAAGGAAGTACTGTAAAGTTCTTCTAGTGGTACTTTGAACACTACTGTGCATAGCTTTAGGAAATACATTTATTTCACCAAATCACGTGTGTAGCTTACAAGACACTACAAATGCTAAAATATGACTATAGACTTTTTAGTGTCTGAAAACTTGCACTGCCACTGAACGTCTTCAATAAATAAATAAAAGCGACAAATCCCTTTCCATAAGAAATCTCCTTTGGAATGAGTCCCACGTACAACTCAGTGTCATTATTAAGGAGTCGCGTAGATAATAAGAGATAGTCTGTCACATTTTCAACTTGCAAGAGTGCAGTTCAGTTTCATCTGGAATGAATCATTTTATACCCAAATTGACTGTTACTTGTCATGTATTGCACGTGCATGGGCTAAACCACTGGTGGCGTTCAGGCACATTCAATCTTGCACTTTTCATTGTTTTTAATAATAGTTTTTTCAATCAGTGTGACATAGGCATCAACATCTTGTTCTTCAACTTTTATTCATTTTGTCAACATATTCTGACCTATTGACACGTGTTGCCATATGTTCATGTTTCACATTCCACACACCTAGGCGACCCTTCAGTAACGACGTTGGGCATATATCACAAGCAATTGTTTATGAACCACTATCAAATAGTGATCATATCAAGTTTTCGAATAAAATGACCGTTTTATGCCCAATCGGTGGCACCCGTCACAAACGCACGCAAAGGCAAGTCAAATGTTCCCCTGAAAAAGCATGGGCACATGTGGTACAATTCAAATTAGAGACTTGCATCTTTCATGAGTTTTCAATTTGGAAATGTCCTCCAAATGTCTACCATCAAATGTTTTTGAACGCTTTAATGAGGCCTTAAATGTACCTCTGAGCAAACAACAGTTTGAGTCAAAACATTTTTTCCACATCCTACTCGGAGATTAAATACGGGATTTAATTTTCTAAAGAGAGACTCTGCTTCACGATTAAGTGCCCACTGCCAGTCGAGATTTGTACGTTTTGGTAATAAATACCCTGCAGGAAACTGAAACTGTCTCTGTGTATAACGGTAATAATTAACCGTTAGGCTGATATACATGTACGTCATAAAATTCGAGTTTTCAAGCAAAATGGTTACGATCCAACGATTTGAATCACACAAGCCACGACTGTCAATTGGCAAGAGCCTAGATCCTGCTCATGGTCATGGTCGCTGTGTAGATTTCACACGCCGTACCAGGTCCTTGCGTCCGAGAAACTATAATAAATCACAACATTTAGGCAGAGAATAGGATATGCAAATTATTTGTAAATATTTGCTTCTTGATTAGGTTACATTGTAATCCATTCTAAGTTTGAAAAATGGTGACTGCAGAAGGAAAACGGCTTCAGGCGGGTAGAACGGCGGAAATTAACACAGATCTTGTACACAGCCTCTGAATCAACCAGGAAAATTCTCGACTTCAACAGGGCTGGGTGGTAACCTCAGAATGGAGACTGTGTGTGGACGACTCCGTCACGTGGTGAGGGTAGAATTTTGTGGGTTAACTGTCTGTCGAGTTTGCCCTGTCCCCGAGATAAAAGATAGATGTATGTGATGCAGAGGACGGTTGTTACTAGTGCTCCTTTCAACATGTTAGCAGGGAGACAACTTTTACCTGTGATGAGGAAACTATTTGGTTTCTTTCCTAAAGTTGGTGAGTTATGTCATCAGTGTCACTATGTTTGTTGAACTGCCATGTCCATTGTATGCCATGGTCCAAGGTGTCTTGTTGTAAATATTTGGGAGTACATAACTCATCCCTTTTTCGTCCAAGATTTCAACTTTTCTTGTGTTTACTTCGGTTGACCCCTCAGGATATATAAAATTCAAATTTAAACATAAAACACCAGAGAATAACGGTAAAAAAACTTGTTGTATTATTCCCACTGTCGATTTTCTGCCAACACTGATTCCATTGGGCGTAAAAGGAAAAATAGCGGGGAAAATTATATGAATGGATCACTGAAAATCAGTGATGACACCAAATGATCGCGAAAAGGGTAAGCATGTCCTGCGGAAGCGCACGTTACACACAAAAACTTGCCTGAAAAAAGTAAGTGTTTATTTTATGCCTGGCTGAAAAAATTCAAAATCAGAAATTTGATTCTGCCTTGGATTATTTTTTGTTCCTAACACAAGTCTACAGCCGGTATTTCCGTAGGAGTTGAACATTAGTTTTTGTTTGTTTGTTTGTTTTGTTGGTTGTTTTTTTGTATGTGTTTTTGTTTTTGTTTTTTTTTGTGTTTTTGGGTTGTCTTTTGGTTGTTGTTTTGTTTGTTGATTGTTTTTGTTTGTTTTGTTGTTTGTTTGTTGTTGTTGTTTTTTTGTTTGTTTTTTTTGGGGGGGGGCGTTGAATCTAGTGTGGTATGTGTATTTTGTCTCTACCACTCAGAAAATTTTATGAAGCTACCCTGGTCTGCCATGTTAAGTGGTTTGTTGTACACACATAAGAATTTAGCAGTCTGTAATGCCATAAACTGAACAAAAAGTTAGGGATCATGAATGTTTGGGGGATATTTGTATGAATTCTTGTGCTCAGTCTACACACCAATAACATTTCCCAAAAGTGTTCATAATCCCCAAATTCTTTTGTTCGGTTTAATAATTTGGCCAACCTTCATGTGCAATTCATTATGTGATTGTTATCTATAAATTCATATGATCACGGTTAATATTGTGTTGAATACTAACAACAGATATGTTTTCACTGTCTTGTATGATTTAGAGGAAATTGAGACAAGGTTGATTGAGCTCGGATTTAGCGTGATGTCAATATATGTCACACAGCTATTATAAAAGAGTTACAAAATAGCATAGGTAGTTCAAGAATATAATAATTAGTTGTATAATATATATGTATAATATGTTGCCCTATAACAAACCCTCTCCTAACCATGACTCCGAAAATAAAGAGCTCACAGTTTGATAAATAACAAAATACGACTGGCAATCATTTACATGACATTAGTGCAATCGAGGGAACGGGCAATTTGAAGTTTAAGCAAATTTGGATCAGGTCATTCAAGCAATAATTTTCTTATTTCTTGTCTCCATTGACTGTTTTATTTATGTTTTGGATCAGTCTATAAAAAAGCGATAACCTTAAAACATAATTAAAAATACATTGTCTCAATTGTCTCAATTACTTATTCATTGGAAATTGACATCACAACATGGGGCCTTGTCCCTTTAACGTACATTTAAGTTATAAAACTTTTCAATCTCGTCACAATATCACATACAAGACCGCCTCCGTTGTCTAGTAGTAGAGCGTTCACCAGGGAAGCGGAAGTTCGGGGGTTCGATCCCCGGCCGGGTCATACAATAAGATGTTAAAATATGGTAGTTGCTGTAACCCTGCGAGGTGCTCGGCATTAAGGGGTTAAAACAAGGACTGGTCGGCTCGAAAATAGTATACTGTGTCTGTGTGGGGTAGTAATGTTAAACTGCGGCATGGTATCTCAGTTGGCTTGCGCTATAAACACGACATTAGTCTTGTACAAGCAGCAACACACCTGACCCCCTCACAAACAACAAATATCAAAGAACACCATCACGTATGAATCATTTCAACATCTCACCAGCATCAGCAGTATCAACAATCTGCTACTGAATCAGCTGAGCGGGGATATTAGCATCAGTGCCGCAAATTATACAGGTGATTCATAATGTGTGTGTGTGTGTGTGTGTGTGTGTGTGTGTGTGTGTGTGTGTGTGTGTGTGTGTGTGTGTGTGTGTATTAGACCGGGCTAATGCCAATGTTATACACTGACAGGTATAGTTTAAAGTTTACTTAGTGAATTTCTCTGTCCACTCAGACACTAACACGTTAGTAGACTTTACTAATAAGTTGGCATTGGCATACGAACACATTAGTGAAGACAAAGAATTTATAGCCTCGCTCGGACTCGAGCCCGCAACGTCTATATTTGTACTCCGTCACTCTACCTCCTGTGTCACATGTGTCAATTTTCCTATATTTCACCAATAGCTTGGTTTATATGAACATTTTTATGTGAATATTGTACCAAGATCGTTGTAAGTCCTGGCGGTACATATGTTATGCAAGTGCCTGTTATTCTGATTTGCACATCTAATTTCAATATACATGTATATGATACATCTCAACCATGTAGCCTGATAGTATGTATTTCATTAAACATGTTTCAAGTTGAAACTCGTGGCACTTGTTTAAAAGACTACGTCGCTCAACACTATACACAGGACAATTTAAAATGACATGGCATTCGTCTTCAACAACGTTAAGAAACTGATTCCTATCTTCTGAAGGCATGTTACTTTACCGTCCTAATTCAATCGGAATTTAGTCAAAGCGCTTTTGTGGGCATAAACAACAGTATACCCAAAGTAAATTATCTCCCCTGCGTGGTGAACCAACGGGATGTGAAATTGCATAGTTCCATTAAATTTTATGTGAATTAAAAACACCTCTGTACCAATAAAACATGGGCTGAAATGACTGTTTGGTGGAATAAAATGTTCCAAACCAAGATAGTTTACAGTGGTTGCGGACGTTACGATGTTTCTTTCTTCTGGTTGCCCAGAGATTACTCAATAGATATATGTCATAAGGGATACGATCTCAAAGGTTACAAAGACGTTTATATAGTCGTACCACTCTTCCCCATTTGGGACCCCCTCCGTTGTCTTGTGGTAGAGCGTCCGCCCGGACAGCTGGAGATCCGGGGTTCGATCCCCGGCCGCGTCATACCAAAAGACGTTAAAAGATAGTACTTGTTGTTACCCTGTAACCCCTGTTGTTTTTTTCTTTGATGGGTTCGCTTTGTTTTCTGGACATGTCTATCAAAGTTCTTACTTAGTGCGACGTATACATGCTTCAGTTGAGGTTTCCTTGAGCCACGACATTTATACCAAAGTTTCTCTGCTGAGCAGATATTGTTCCTCTCGATTGTCCACCATTGCTAACAAACACGACGCTTCGTATTTCCAGACTGAGATCTGCAGAGTACAATTCTTGTGGGCAGCGAGTTCAACATTTAACATGAAATACTATCCATAATCTTGTCAATACACAGTCTGTATCACTCTTGTTCTTTTGCGAGGATTATTGATATCGCTGAGCATGGGTTACTGGGGACCAATTCAAACCCGGAATAGTCGCTAGTGCAGATATTCATGAGCCCCTCTTAAAGTGTGACAAAGGGGATAACGTGCAAAAGACTTCAATAACCAATCCCACCTTATTTTCACCCTTAGTTACTTGTCGCACTTATATAAATTACTGTCAAATTAATATTATGATTTTCTTGAAAAAAATCATTTATTGTAGAGAGTGTTGAACAACAACAGAAGTGATGACTGGACAGTATTGTTTGTATCCCGTCAGAGAAACTAATTGTATGTTTTGACAGTGGCAGTAATTAGGAAAAAGGCATCTCGAAAATAATAAAAGCACTCCACTCCACTCCACCCTGGAAATTAAATCGTCAATCATTTACGATGTGTAGATCGCAGTTTTAGAAATTAACACAGGTCTGCTAGTCCCAAACTAAACTATGACTTCAGGAAGGACAAGTGACATTTCCTTGTGGACGTCCAGTTTTATCATTCGGAAGATGGCAACTCTGTGGCAGATCATATTGGCCGGCTGGTGAAAACAGACATGAATTTCTAACCCTGGATGGTGTGAGTACAGTGGGTTTGCGATAAAAAGAAGTATGTTAATGGTTTTGTGATAACCACGTCGTGTATTATTCTGCGAAAGAGTTTATAATAAGTTTGTGTGAGTGCGTTTGTCTATAAGAATACTTGTTTTAGTGGGCTGTGTGCTAAGCCTCATCTGTGTTTATTTTCATTGTTCGGCCGTCCGCGAAATTTGTATTGTAGATAATGAATAATTACCACAAGTGCATGATCATGACCGACATTTCAAAGGTGTATAAATAATTCATTTTTTCTGTAAGTCAGTAAGCTCTGAAAGTCAATATGTACCAAAGCACACCACGAAATAATAAAATACGACAGCCCTTTACCTCGACCTCAGTTCCTTGGTTTCAAAACAATATCAAAGATCGAGGCCAAAGCCGAATGATTCCCCATGAATTTTTCAACCAGTTTTACCGATGAGTGATAGCACACAATTTAGTCATAAAAACCACCAGACTGTGCCATCCCGACATGGTTAAACCACCGCTCGTGAATCATATAAGAAGCGGCAGACAAGGATCCGTTCTCTAACCCCTCTTGTCTGACGAAAACACGTTCACGATTAATTATGATTAATAAACTCTCGCTAGCTTACGTCTTCAGGGACGAAACATGAGTCATGCTGTACATGTGTTTACTCTCACCCCGAATAAGCAGGGTAGATGGGTAAAGCCACTTTAAGGCACGGTGTTAGCAAGGATTCTGTTATCTTAACTGAGGCTTGTTTATAACTCTGATCCCACTACCTCAAGGGTTGTTTCTTTGCAAGTGCTCAACAGACCCCACGGAAACAGGTATTTAAGGCACGCTTGGCTAAATGTACTGTCTCACTACTTCATGGCTTGATTTTTATGTCAATTGAACTTTGCTTCTAGAACTGCATGGGGTAAAGATGTGAAAATATTTCGAAACATTAATACACAGTATTATATTTTCAATTACTTAAAACTTATCATGTTTTAAAGTACGGATGCTACATAAAATACTATTTATGAACAAACATCTTATTACTGTGTATGTTGTATATATCATACAAAACTAAAACAATGTAATCTAACCTTGATAACTCGTAAGTTGATGATAAGTGGTCCTTAATTGCCTCTCAATCCTCACACGCACGCACGCACGCACGCACGCACGGACGCACAAACGCACACCATCCCATGAAATAGACATAATGTCGATGAAGTAGGATTTCAGTTTTGGTAGTACCAAGTTGATTTCTTGCATTGTCGGGGTATTTCCTCCGAATTCTTGGATGCTTATTATAATTTATTTCTGCGACAGTGACCAAAGAGTGAAACATCCGTTAACACATGACTCCCTCTGACGTTCTTTCACTAATAGCTGACACATCGTGTCATTACTTAAATGATGTTCAAAGCAACTCACTCACTCACTCACTCACTCACTCACTCACTCACTCACTCGAAACCTGCAAATCAAGCCTGTTCGTTGGTCCCTTTTACTTCTGAAGGCACAATCTGTATGCAGATACCTCTTATCTCGAACCTCGAGTCGTTATGTGATGCATTTATCACAGTGTTGTACTTTGATCGTAAAACTGATTAAGTCATCGTGTATATAGAAGGAACTATAATATTATTCACAACGAGGCAAGCAACTCAACTTCGTATGACATAGTCATCGTCGTCTGTACAACCAATGTTATATTTAGCGTCGAAATTATTAATCTTCTGGCTAACATCACACTTGTACACAGCGCCTTCATCTATATGTTCTACTAAGTGATTTTTATTGATCAAACTGATTATAGTTAACACATAAAGTCCACTTATACTGACAATAACAGCGAAGTGCTTCACAAGAGCGTGTGTTTAGCTGTTTACGTAAATCCAAATGACTTGTATGTTTAATGTAACAAACAAATCCTACATGAATTTATTTGTCAGGCGAACTATGTAATAACTCTTCATGTAACATGACATCCTATATGACGTTATTTGCAAGCGTACATTGTAACACCTGTTAATGTAACATGTAATCTACACACATTTAAAACTGCCAACACAGATTTAATAGGGCGTAACAGGCAACAGTGTTGAAAATTATATGAATGTATCCCTAAACATCAGTGACGCTACCAGGTGTTCCTGAAAAATCCTCATCTACCGGTAGCACTGCCACTCACAAAATGTTCATTGAAACGGTAAGTGCAAGTAAGGAGTTATGAAAACTAAACATAAAGGTCAGATGTTCCTGAAAAATCCTCATCTACCGGTAGCACTGCCACTCACAAAATGTTCATTGTAACGGTAAGTGAAAGTAAGGAGTTATGAAAACTAAACATAAAGGTCAGATGTTCCTGAAAAATCCTCATCTACCGGTAGCACTGCCACTCACAAAATGTTCATTGTAACGGTAAGTGCAAGTAAGGAGTTATGAAAACTAAACATAAAGGTCAGATGTTCCTGAAAAATCCTCATCTACCGGTAGCACTGCCACTCACAAAATGTTCATTGAAACGGTAAGTGCAAGTAAGGAGTTATGAAAACTAAACACAAAGGTCAAAGTATATGATGGCGTCGCGCATCATGTTGACGAATGCAATATTTAGTAAATACATTGTCACACAAAACCCTGCAGAAATTCATTTGTCAAACTAACTATGTATTACCTGTTTAATGCAATACAATATCCCAACATATTTAATTGTCAGGTAAGCTACATTATACAAGTTTAATATAACACGATACCTACATATATTCAGATTAGATGTCAGGTTAATCACTTATATACATTACAGGTATAGCCTTTCTCCTTTCAGGCATCGTTTCATCCCCTATCTGAGCGGTATATTAAAGGAAAACATTTCCTTTTAATATCGTAGGTGTGATGGATTGTTAAAGGTTTATCCCAATAAATTATATCTTAGTTAAACGTTTTATCTTATGGCCATTTTAAGGCGTAGCATCTACCGTGAGTGTCGTCTTATCGTCAGAACGCGCTCGTCAGGAAGATTAAAGACACCGCCTTACCTGGCTGCGGTGCGCTAGACACACCTTCGCCATACTGTTAGTACTTCAATTTTGCCAGGTAAATAAAAGAATTTTGGCGTTGTCACACAGTCCGCTGATAAATGAATACAATCATTGAATTATGATACGAAGCAGGGTTTGGCTTCTTTCATCGGAATAGAAACATTACATGAAAATGAGAAGATAGGGGATTATCAAGAAATGCATTATGCATAATAGCTTTCGGTAATGGCTTAGATTATTCCGATGATAAACTCGAAGTTTCCTATACACTGAAAAGATAATACCTGAACAATATTGTCGTAGCTAGAGTATTCATAATTTTGTAGTTTGTTGTACTTCCAAATAATGACTTCGAGTTTATCATATGTGCATGCATATATATTAAAATGATTTTATTTTCTGTTTATATCTCAAAGCTGGTCAAAAAGTTCTAAGCCTCACTGAATTCAAAATATCGGCTATAACAAAGTGAACTAGTCAATGTAGTACATTGTTAGTAGTTCATTGAAAGTATATTTGGTCTGTTGAGGCCGTTGGTATATTAGTGACAGCCAGTTGAACGTGACAGGGGTCGAAGTGGACACAGAAATGGAAAAGAACGAGTACCGAACAGTCATCAAGTTTTTTTACTTTAGAGGAAAAGGTATTCCCCAAATTCATGACCGCATGTAACAAGTGTATTGGGGTAAGTGCTCTACCTATTCCACTGTTAAACGTTTGGCAGCAATGTTTAAGGCTGGGTGAATAAGTCTTGATGATGACCCTAGGTCTGGACGTCCCTCAACTTCCATCAATCAAGATTCAATCAAGGCGATAGAAACAACTTATACTGTCAGATAGACGTATTACTATAGCTGAACTTGAGGAGGACACAGGTCTAAGCTATGGATCCGTTGAAACTATTACTCATGAACATTTACAGATGGATAAGGTATCTGCTCGTTTGGTGCCAAAGTTTCAAAATTCTGATCGTAAGGAAAACAGAACCGACATCACCAGAGAAAATTTAGAGCTCATTGAAGAGGATTTCGTCAAATTCAAAACGAAATTAGTAACTGGTGAGTCTAAACGTCAATGCATGGCATGGCACCATTCCACTTCCCTTTCTCTTAAGTCTTTAAGATGAAGAAAGTGAAGAAAGTTATGGCTACTTTATTCTGGGATGCAATGATCCTTGTTGATTACTTCCAAAGTCAAAAGACGATTACCGGTGTCTACTATGCCGATTTGCTTCTTTGATTTCCACCTGTTTCCCAAACGGTAAGAACACCTTTGTGAAAAGCGCTATGACGACAACAATGCCATCAAAGTTGCCGTGAGAGGGTTTTACAGGGTTGTTTCAGAAAACTTTCTCATCTCATGACTGGAATTGAAAAGCTTCACTGTCGAAATGAGAAGTGTATTGAAAAGCAGTAAAATTATGTTGAAAAATATGATTAAAAACACTTTCACCATTAACTAAGGATAAAAGTTATGGATGAACAACTTCTGTATTACAATTAGGAGCGACGTTCCGGTGTAGGCTCGAACACCGTTATCAAGCAAGTGATGTATGGTTGACAAGTATATATACAGGTTGGAGGCAGTGTTTATACAGTAGAGTAGATATCAAATGCAGTTACATTGGAGTGGAGAAGCCTGTTATGTACACAAAAAGGGTAATAAACATATTGACCAGCGAAGACAGTAATAAGAACAAAATGGTCTTATTCTTACTCAGTACTTCAACTTCTAAATGCCTCTCAAAGAAGTTACACTTTCACAATTGTTGGTTTTGTTTGTTAAGCTCAGACTTTTTTTTACCAGCCCTCGTATAAACTATTTCCTTCCTGATCAGTACAATGCGTCCATTTATGGTATCCCCCTCCGAAATATTGCTGGCGTAAAACAATACTCACTCATCACTTCCTGTACATGGAAACCTATTTAACTCGAAGATATGGAAAGCATGCGAAATATGTCTTGTTTTTCTATAGTTTGATACAGCTAATATTAAATTATATAGGTAAGGAATCGTTAAGGTAATATCATTATTAGATAACATTAAGGAAAGGATTCCATGATCGTTAAGTCTTAAATCGTCCTTTGCAGTGTAGAATTGTTGGAGAACAGTTTCATGGCTTCCCTATTTATAGTTTTAGTATGGAGGGCTTTTGGTTTAAAATGTTTCCACATTGTCTTGGAACACGTCAAAGACGGATTGGTCAGACGGAGATATGCTCATGTGAAACGGAGCATGTTAACATTTAAGAATGTATTATTATGTTGTTCGTAAAATTAAACTTCCGGGAAAAGATAGTATACACTTAAAAACTGGATTTCACCAATAAAATACATATGTTACTTTGCTGAAAAACCGTCGCCGAAAATGCAAACTTGCGGTCCAAAACACACTTATAAAACCCGTAGTAGGGTAACCCGGCGTAGTGCATGCCTATTTCCGCATGTTGTGGGTTTCAAGACATGGTATGAACTGTAGATGTAACAATAAATAGACAAAAAGTATGAAACCTTTGTTTCCTTTCTGTAATTGTCTGGATTTGGTTATGTGTCATATCGATATGAGTTATGATATGATAAGCATGAACGAAACAAACTCATCCAAACGTACATAAAATATGCATAATATCTAACGCGAGTTCAATAATCAAAACACAAGCCCTATAATGATTAAGACTTTGTTTCTGAAATGATTAGGCGTTTGTCATGCCACTTAAAGCATTACTTCAGTTATTCCACAGTGCTTGAGACTAATATGGGAGAAAAGTGACGCATGGATAAGGCACTGGGTGAAGGTACAAACCACTATTTACTGTTGACAGATAGACATGATAATAACCGTTAGTGCCAGATTATTTCAATAGAAAAAAACCCAGAAATAATGTATTTTATGGGACATGAATTGTATTGCTTTTTAAAGTGTGAAATAAAAAAATTGACATTTTACACATATTCTAAAGAGGAAATGCAATGAAACTTGAACCCCTTTATTTCGATCATGTAAGACGATGTTTCTTCATGAAACTGCCAATTTCCTTATGATTAACGACACTCTGTGTGTCTCAAACTACAGTGATCAAGGCGGTCTGTATGCCACGTTTGGCAAAACTGTACTTGTATCAGGGCGACAGAAGACAGAAAGGTTTTACATGTATACATTTAAGTAAGGAATCAAACCCGGTTTCCCTGCGTAACTGGCGAGTACACATACCACTGGGCCAACACTTTCACCTTGTTACAAGGCTTTTATCTGTTTCCTTCGTCTACCAGGGGATTGGTTCTTCTGTGTGGCGTTTATTTGTTTTTTAATATCTTCGAGAAATTATTGTTAGCATTTAACACGTCTTTCTTTCTTCTAATAAACTGTAATTTGTTTATGTAGTCTATACCAGTTCACAGTTTATTGTATGTGCGAATATTTATACATAAACAAGTACTCTATTCTTTACATCTACTAGTTCATTGTTTGCAGTCATATCATGTTAAGCACCCTTCCTCTCGGTTTTCCACAATTCCAAACATCCAATTATCTAACTGTTATCTGAATCTTCTGTCTACTACGTTTGGGTTTCTACTATCCACCAGTTGTCTGTTTCATCTGTCTACCATTTCTCTGTTTCTTCTATCTACCGGTTCTCTGTATCTTCTATCTACCAGTTCTCTGTTTCTTCTATCTTCCGGTTCTCTGTATCTTCTATCTACCATATTTCTGGGTTTTTTCTATCTACAAGTTTTCTGTTTCTTCTAACTACCGGTTCTCTGTTTCTTCTATCTATCAGTTCTCTGTTTCTTCTATCTATCGGTTCTCTGTTTCTTCTATCTACCGGTTCTCTGTATCTTCTATCTACCCGTTCTCAGTTTTTTCTATCTATCAGTTCCCTGTTTCTTCTAACTAGTTCTCTGTTTCTTCTATCTATCAGTTCTCTATTTCTTCTATCTATAGTTCTCCGTTTCTTCTACCTACTAGTTCTCTGTTTCTTTTATCTATCAGTTCTCTGTTTCTTCTATCTATCATTCTCTGTTTCTTCTACCTACCAGATCTCTGTTTCTTCTACCTACAAATTTTCTGTTTCTTCTACCTACAAATTTTCTGTTTCTTCTACCCACAAGTTTTCTGTTTCTTCTACCTACAAGTTTTCTGTTTCTTCAACCTACAAGTTTTCTGTTTCTTCTATCTATCAGTTATCTATTTCTTCTATCTATCAGTTCTCCGTTTCTTCTACCTACTAGTTCTCTGTTTCGTTTATCTATCAGTTCTCTGTTTCTTTTATCTATCAGTTCTCTGTTTCTTTTATCTATCAGTTCTCTGTTTCTTCTAACTACAAGTTTTCTGTTTCTTCTACCTACAAGTTTTCTGTTTCTTCTACCTACCAGTTCTCTGTTTCTTCTACCTACCAGTTCTCTGTTTCTTCTACCTACAAATTGACTGTTTCTTCTACCTACACATTTTCTGTTTCTTCTACCAACAAATTTTCTGTTTCTTCTACCTACAAGTTTTCTCTTTCTTCTAACTACAAGTTCTCTGTTTCTTCTATCTATCAGTCCTTTGTTTCTTCTACCTACCCGTTCTCTGTTTCTTCTACCTACAAATTTTCTGTTTCTTCTACCTACAAATTTTCTGTTTGATCTACGTACAAGTTTTCTGTTTCTTCTAACTACCAGTTCTCTGTTTCTTCTATCTACCAGTCCTTTGTTTCTTCTGCCTATCAGTCCTTTGTTTCTTCTACCTACCACTTCTTCTTCTGCCCTACCAGTTCTCTGTTTCTTCTATTTATCGTTTCACTGTTTCGTTTTGCTACCAGGTCAATGTTTCATCCATCTGGTAGTTAAACATTTCATCCATCTACCAGTTCTCTGTTTCAACAGCCAAAATGTTGCATTGTAGTAAGCGATATATTGAACAAGTCGAATTCGATGCAATATATCTCACAGGAAGGTACAGTAAAGTAATCATGGGGTATATAACTACAGTGGATATGTAAAATTCATATTCTTGATAATAGTAAAAAGTGTTATTCAGGCAGACTTCGTGAGCATGTATATCTCTTGTCCGAGGTAACATTCCAACCTTTGTGGAGGATGCTCAGATGTCCAGCTGTGGCGCCCCCATATGTCTACAGTGTTAAGTAAACAGTTTCACGCATCAGTGATTTCTCTTGTGTCCACCTTCTGGTTCGATCCTGCTTCTCAGAGTGTTCAGCCATGTCAAAGTCTTACTATTGTAACAAAATATATATGGGTATGTTTTTTTAACTGCAAATTATTTTCGAGACACGGTAAAAGATGCACTTCGTGATATCCTGTTCAAAATTAAATGGTAAACGGAAATGAACTTTGTAAACGAGATAGAGAGTGGATTTAAATATAGCAGGACGCCACTAAATGTCCTGGAGTCTTTCAAGGCAATATAAACAGGTTTCGATTTTAAAACCAGGCGATTCACCCCAATGATGTCCGTGATCTCTCTGCACAGTACCCGTACACTTTCAATTTTCCCAATGTTGTAGTTAACCATCAAAATAAAAGCGACAAAATCCCTTCCATATTCATGAGAAATCTCTGCCGAAAGCAAAGTCGATTGTATGATTCTGACTACATCAAGAGCATGTGTTTATGAATCACTATCAAATAGTGATGACAAAAGGTGTTCGCGAAAAGGTGAGCGCATCCTGCCTCACCGGTGGCACCACTGGGGTCACTTTGGAATGTATTCCGACATCAAGCCTCACTGTGATATAACTTCGCAAAGAAGATACACCAAATTAACTAACTCATATTTTGTTTTTGTATTTTTTGCTATGGAGAAATTAAATTAAAAGGTTGAGTTTAGCGATTTAAAATCAACCTTCGATTTAGTTACTCGTCTCATGAAACCTAAAAACGAGTTGTCAAAGAAACATTGAAAATAATCATCCTCATCTTTTCTTATTCGTCTCCAGTGTATATCCTTAGGTTAACTGTTAGTTTGCATGCATAGTGACTGAGTAGATGTTGTTTAATGCCACAGTAAGCATTAGTCCAGCCTGTTATGAGTCTGGACCAGAAAAACCAATTTGCTGTCTGGGCACGGTGATATAAAATCAGCCAAGTCATACCTTACGTCACCCGATCGTCATCAGTCGTCTTGTGGCAATCATGGGACGCTGAAGACCTTTTCGGCCCTGCACTTCCCACAGAATGCCAAATAGGAGGTGAATGTTCACTGTAACTAAAACTACCAGATGAGAAACAACATGAGTGTTTTTTTTAGCAGTTATACATTATCTCTTTTGATTTACAAGAAGTGCAGTATAGCCTGTCATCATTTATTTGTCTATTCCAGAATTAGACTTGTTACTTGCTTATTGATTTCATTAATGATTATTTTTTTCAAGGATCACCACTTGTATAATTGTTAGTAACTGATGAAGACTGAAAACGCTGTCACAATTAATAATTTGTCAAGGTTCATTTTCCATGCCATGAATCTTGTCAAGCATGAACCTCAACGACTTCATTTAAATTAACAGTTATCATGGTTAATGATGTATATCATATTGTATAAATGTGCAATCAACTACTATGTATTCATGTGCTAAAGGCCTATGGTCGTCTCAGTATTAAGCTATGAAGATTGGTTGAATTTGACATATATTAAGGGCAATATAAATCCTCAAATACCATAAGTGGCCTTGTCCCTCTCCAAGGGAGCACCCGAGTTGCATATCTGTCCCCTACTTGAGGTGACAGGGTGTCTCTATGGCCGCAGACTGTATTACTCTACGGACACCAGTATTCTTAAGGACACTAGTACTGGCATAATGCCTCATACATTCAATCGGAAAATCTACCGTTACGTAAGCTTAAGGTGAGTGAGGGAGTATGATTTTATGGTAAGTTTTGGAATGTTGCAGCAATATTACGGCTGGCATCAATAATTGCATCACACCCTACCTATATGTAGATTGGAACCCGGTAATTGAAGTGATGAGCAAACGTTTAAACCACCGGGCTACCCCGTCTTCCTCTTTAAAAAGATACGTCCATGTCATTGAAATATACAAACGTATTCCCTTAATAACGTCCACTATAAGCCTCAAAACCAATGCATTAAAATGACACCATATGTTCTGGACAATGGCGGACATTCCTCGTAGAGGTCACACTATCCTAAACTATCCGTTGTAATGCGTCGTAATATGTTGTAGAATATAGGTCCCCAGCAACCTATGCTTGCCGTAAGAGAGGACTAATTGGAGATGGTGCTCAGGCTCACTGACTTGGTTGATGCATGTCATCGTATCCCAATTGCGTAGCTCGATGCTCATTTCTTCAATCACTTGAATCTTTGGTCCACACTCGATTATTTACAGACCACCGAATATTGCTGCGTAGTTCGTTAAACAACAAACAAACAAACATGTGTTGCTTCCTGCGCTCATCACTTTATCATGCATGCCAATCTATGTGTACAAGGTTTCGATTTTCAAGTTTGTGAGCTCTTTACCTTTACACCTACTTTCAGTTTAGAAACGGCTTTTTTTTAACAGATCCTTATGTTTTCGTTTCATGTAAATAAATGCGGCAAAACCCTTTCCATAACCCTAAGAAATCCCATTGAATGATCCTAGCTATGGGAATGAATTATCCTAATATGTTCATTGAGAATGTTAGTAAACTTTGCATCCATCATATCACAATAAATAAAGCGACAAAACCCTATCCATACTCATAAGAAGTATCTGCTAAAAACAGAGTGTATTTACGATGCCGACTATATCATGAGCATGTGTTTATGAATTACTGTTAAATAGTGATGATACCATGTGTTCATGAAAAGGTGTGTGTATCCTACCCCGCCGGTGGCAACCGTCACAAACACATGCATAGGTAAGTCAATTATTTACCTGAAAAAACAAGGGAACATATAGAACAAGTCAAAATAGGGAATTGCATCGGACATAATTTTTATCATCAAAGCGTCAAATATGGAAAAAAAACCTTCTCATGCCAACCATAAAATATGAAATTGTACCCGAGTCCAATTTCAACGGGAGAAAAAACAGTTAATTTTCAATTTCCTCAGCCTGGCGTTCGTTTGTAGTCAAAGACAAGCATTTGCATTAATGCATGTGTGAAACATTGTCCCTGAGTTATTTGGATAGTGATTTACTCGTGCATGGCTATTCAAATCATGTGTGTAAGCGGGCAAACAAAGAAAAACTGCTAGGGCCCGTCCCCATTTAGCTATGCCCAAGCACAATATATATCCAAGCATACTATATATCCAAGCGTCCAAGCGAAATATAAGTCCAAACATACCTTATGTCCAAAGGTAATATGTGCCCAAGTATAGTACTAGTATATATCCTAGCATACTATATATCCAAGCGCAAAATATGTCGAAGCATACGTAATGTTCAAGCACAATATGTGCCTAAGCTCACTTTGTATCCAAGCGTAACATATGTCCAAGCATACAATATGTCCACTACTTAATGTCCAAGCGCAATATATGTCCAATACTTCATGTACAAGGACATTATATTTCCAAACATACTCTATGTCCAAGCATACTTTATGTCCAAGCATACTTTATGTCCAAGCATACTCCGTCCTATCATACCCAGAGTTCAAGCAAACTACATGTCCAAGCGTAATATATGTCCAATACTTCATGTACAAAGACAAGATATTTCCAAGCATACTTTATGTCCAAGCATACTCCCTGTCCTATCATACCCTATGTCCAAGCAAACTCCATGTCCAGGCATAATATATGTCCAAGCAAACCATATATGCAAGTGTAATGTATGCCCAAACATACTAAATGTCCAAGCACAGTATATCAACTTGCCCATGAGGTCATGGACTTTTTAATCATACCATGCCTGCTACAATATCGGTCGGCCATTGGCCAAATCCGCAGCAGGTGACCCCAAGACGTCTACAACAGGGAGGGGGTTTCAGTCATCTGAAGAGGGATTATCCTTCCTGGAGATAACAGCAAACGTGAAGTTGTATCTTTTCTGAAACATTCCTAATTGATTGTTCGGGAAAATAGTCTAATCTATGTCGTTATGAGGAATCGGATATTTTCATTTAAATAACATATTTTTAATACCATTCACCATATCATTTATAAAACTGTTTGAATTGTCTAAACTCAAGGAAGAAGGTTAAATTCATTAATATGGTTAATTTTTGAATGAATCAATAAATACTGGCTTATATTTTCCTTCTTCTTTCTGAATACTTCTTTTTTATTGTATGAAGAGGGCTGTGAATGTAAAAAAACATAAGCCTGTTACGTTTCTAGATAACTGCCACTGTCGGGTTTTTTATTGTTTTTTTATACTTTGTATGACAATTAGGTGTGGTGCTAATGATCATCAATAAAAATACCTACCAGTTCATAACGCAGCTTGTGTCCATGTTTTTTTTATAAACATGCCAACAAGGAAATAATATTGTCGCACTTATTCAAAAATACGCGGTGTAATTGTAACCGATTTAAGATTTGTAAGGAGGTTTCAAATAAAGTTTCAACCACATTAACTGTAACACCATTGTGAAACTATAAATAAACTTAATTCTAGTACGAGCTTCATAATGATAATACTAATATAAGGTGCACTGTTTAAACATTAATCACACGCTCATGTCATCACCACACATGTCTTAGGATTTGAGTAAAGCATATTATTACATATTCAACATATTGCAAGCATGTCCCACTAATCCTCTTTATTATTACGGCGAATGTAATCAGTGTTTGCCGACTTTACTGGTTAATTAACGTGGAGCTGGGCACAATGTTATCATTCTGTGATAACTCTGACGATACCCTAGCGCATTTATAACGTTTAAGCAATAAAATTGCCACAATATGCCCTTGTCTGATACCACTGCCATGGTTTCCTGCATATTGCACTGACAATCTTGGAAATTATTAATTTGTTCTCACTATGAAACAAAATAATATTCAAAATATTAAACGTTCGTGTTTTTCTAAGTTGTACGGAGCTAGATATACGCAGGGTGATGTTCACTGTGTAGGGAGTGTATACAACAAACTTCCTATACAACCAGTATTAGCGTTGATAAACGTCAAACCGTTTGAACCGTATACAGTTTTCACCTGGGGTGCATGGTGACTCACACGACTCATCCCCTAAAATCGAATGCTAATGTGCCCGTTTTCATCCGCCTAATGACTTAATCACCCTATCGCAGACCCAAACAAAGGATTTATCATTCCGCTCCCTGCAAAGTATCAAACTTTCGGTTCCGTCATTCGGTAATGGATCTCCCTCAAAGATGAAAACAGGTTGCCAAAAAGTTGCGGGTTGCGTGTTTATTTGCTTTTCATCAATATATTATCGGCGAGGGACGGGTAGATCTGCCACTAAAACTCACAGACTATTATTAACTCTCTTATCTCCTTACATCGGCCATTTATATCACGTCACGTGATTTGACCATTCAGCCAATCAGAATCCATGTTAGGCGACAGAATCTCTTATCATGTATTTTGCTAAACTGTATCCCTCCACGATCGTGGAAATTATAATACCAGTATACGGGGTGTTCCGTGGACTAGCGGCTGAATATCCGGGTATAGAGGGGCTACCAATGCATCTTGTTTACCCCTGAGACAGTGCTGTGTACACAACGACTCCCACATACAACCGGCACAGCCGTAGCAGACGAGAGTCGTGTGGTGATCGGGTACGCGGATCTCTGAACTCATCTACCCCGCGTCTGCATGCAAACAACACTCCGGTGTAAGGGCCAGCATCCAGTGCACATATCTGGTGTCTGCTTTTTGTACAAGTTGTATTTTGGTTTCCCTCTGGTGCCCAATCCTGCTTCAATACCCGGGATATTGTGAACAGTTCCCATCCACCCTTTCAAGACACCAGCGTCTGGGATTTCCAGGATCCAGGAGCAGTACCTGAGGTCTGTGAGATTCTGACCCTCCTGTGCCCGGTGTAGCACCATCTCTGCCAGTGTACCCCTCCTGCGATCTAGGCAGGCACATGTGCGCGACTCCTTGGGCTTACAGTGTTATCACGAACCCACCCTTGTCTGAATGCCCCCGGCCCCAATGTTAGGGGTAGACTTGTCCCTCGGGATGCCCAGTCCAGCCAAACGTTTGTGTCGCGATGGAAGCTTGGATACACTGCGGGGATCTTCAACGGACACTTCCCCAGACAACACAAGATTCAGGAAGTGTGCAAAGCCGGGAGTTAAAGCAGGTTTGTGTCAACACCCGGGGTAGACACTTGTTTTGGGGTAACATTGTCTTTTTAAATATTATTTTTGTATTTGCTCATTTATTAATTTAGTCATAAGATTGATATTTTCAATCTTCTACACCATCGGGGTTATTAAAATGAATATTGAGCTTAATATTTAACATTTAATTTAATTTACAGTGCCATATACGTATATATACCATGATAGTACAGAGGTCTGGCATAAAATAACATCGTCTCGCATTTTAATTGTTTTAATACTTGAACCAGCCTGGAGGAAATTTAACCATTTTGTTACGAATTACGACCGGATCCGAAACACACATTTCCGAATATATGGACAATTACACAAAGCATATTTTCATTGAATATCTCCCGGGATGCAGGATTTCAAGATTACCGTCGTCCGGATAAATGAGGTCTCACTCTATACCTATTATGACAGGCATGTATTTACCATTGTGTTTCCTATGTGAACATCGTACACACTTGTGACCTCACAGTACAAAATATGTAAATTTGATTTTAGTATAACATGGTATTAATATGTATAAAAATAAAATTACATTAAAGATTTATGATCATTTAACGCACTACATTAAGTATCTGACAAGCGTCTTCGCTAAACAACAAAGCACCGAAATGCAATCAGAAAACCGTTTTATGGCGTCTACGTCGCTGTAAATCTTTGCAATTGGTATATTGTTACGGGAAACCAAAGGAAGACAGAGATTGAACCAGAAATGAGATGTAAGGTTGGGCCCCAGAAGGAAATACGGTGTGACTCTCGTAATACTAGACTGTAAATCATTCGTGTGTACTTACACCCTTACGAGCACCGCTATTCCGCCTTGTAAGAGGATGGGAAATGGATTAAATTGTCTGAATATACAAATATGTCAACAAATCATAAAAGCTACGATGACTTCGTCTGTCAACTCCTAAGTGTAAACATGGCCGTGTACTGTGGACGTCTGGTGCGTGTGAAGTTCGACCACTTCGGTCCCACACTTGATGGCTGACTGATCTCGTTTGACGCTGAAATATGTTTTATTATGTTAAATCTTTATTTGCTAAATATCTATCGCAGCTGACACACATCTGTCTCGCTTCTTGTCTCGAGAACTGTATTCTTCTCATGACATCTGATCGCCGTGACCACTTCGTGAAGTCGTTAATATGAAATGGATAAACGGACACTTTAATTGGAAACATGCACAATGATATTCATTTGCATTTACATCTATGATGTAGAAATTAAAGATACCATCACAATCACACGTGTCGGGATCAGCATATTTGTGTGGTCCAAATGATGATGTAATTTATCCAAGTAGTGATTTTCTCAGTTCTATTTTTGAAGAGTCAAGGTATTTTGTTTGTGACATATTTTATATACTTTTCATCAAACAGCATGGACCGACGTTTCCTACATAACATACCCAGTAAAACAACATTAAAACATGTAAACAAACAAATAATATTAAAATATCCATGTGAAATATTTGAAGATATATGAAAAAGAATCATTTATTTTTTTCCAAACGTGTTCATTCAATGAAAAAACAAAAGCCTGTAATATACAACAAGACTCTTAAGTGGCCATTATTCTAATTGGGAAAAGCACATAATAACAAAATGATATGTATTGAATTTGTCAAGATGCAATAGATATGAATTACTACTTCTGTTTTATTCCTTCTACTCTGATTCGTGGATTTCTATGTTTTTATGACGATTTATTGAACAACAGCTTAAGATAATGTATTAAAATTATCTGTATCAAGTTCTTGTCCTTTTAACACCAAATAGTTCTCCTTGTCTTATGGACTTCTACCAATACATTTTCTGTGCTGAATTCCATAAAATATAACTTAAAAGGAAGTATCTCACCCCCTTAAAGCTTGTTTTTTCTTCAGCAAAAACATAATTTCTTTGTAAATTGAGTATGGCAGGACTCAATTAATAGCGACGTGTAATATATATACCCATGGTTACGGTAAACAATTCAAATATGCAAATTCCTTCTTTTCTCCTTTAATTTTTTTTTTTTTTAAATCCAATATATACAATTCACTGAAACTGCAATATGATTCAGTGTGGACTTTGTTCCCGAGAGTGTTACGGAGAGGTTCAGCGTTAAGAGTGCCCTCTCGAAGTCCGCCACGCGCTGACTATTATCAACTGAGACTTGTCACAGGTCACTTGTGGTGTCAGGCTTCCTGCACGAACCCAGCCCTCTACCCATGATGCGGTCCCGCTCAAACTGACACATTCACAGAAAAGTGGTTAGAATTTCAGAATTGCTTGGGCAAAGACTGTGATGTAGGACACCGTCTTTCTTCATCTACATCTGTAAATCACTTATCGGTAAATGTATATAGAGATTTGTAAACTTTTCTGTCTTGTTGGTAGTCGGTCTAACTAATTATAGTATCATACTAATAACTGTCACACTATTTTTCATTATGAATAATAACAATTCCTTCATAAACATGATTAACATTAAGACTAATTAAAGTATTTTTGGGAAAGAAGACACATTGTACATAGGTTGAAAGTCTATTACAAATACACAAAGAAACTGGAATATTATCCTAATTGTGGAAGTCATATATATTATTGTGATAAATATAATATCTATATTTTCTGTAAGTGTTTTTAATTAATTTTGTTTTTAATACTACTTCTGTTAAGATTTGGGAACAAAATATTATCTATAGGTTTATTGGTGGTAAAATGTGTCCAGATTGAAATGGGACAAATGGATTCTTATTGGTAAGTTACATTCATGAAAATCTACTTTTTGTAGGTAACATACTCGTATATACATGTTCTATTCAATTGGTAACACATGTGCATATACGCCTGATATCTATCACGAACCTAGATATGCATATTACATCGTAGAACGTATCTCTTCAGTTCACGGGTAACTTACATATTCAGATTTGACGCCCCGAAGAGCTACATTTGTCCTATGACGTGCCCAAATATTGACTCAAATCACTGATTTGGCTTCATACTTGAAACCACTTACCCGCTATCATGCCGCAAACGCCGGCAGAAGACAGCCGTTTCCTCCATGGTTGTTTGTGTTTGTACAAGCTGGAAGACCTGTCCGTCCGTACACACCTGTTACAGGTACAGTGTCCTCTACGACCAGACTACATGGCTCGCGGTAATTGGATTTTTATGCTTTCTGCGTTATAAGATGGACATGTTCTTGTGTTTCAAGATCGCCTCTCTGTCTTCCCGTGATGTCTGAAGATGTCTGACATTTGTCTGGGTTGTTGATGATGACTACACAACATTTACTGTACTTGATTTTTTTCTGTGAGTTTTTTAAACGTCTTCTGTCGGTGTTATTTGATAGTGTATTTGGATGAGTATTAATGTTGCATAGAATTGTGAATTAATAAAAGTACAACGGAATCTTAAATTAAATGACGCAATGTTGCAATTAATTTTTTCAATTTTCAATTTCACCTAAAATATTTTTTATACTTTATTCATAAAATAACTTTTAATTATCCCAAATAATTGCACTCTATTAAAGATTAAAAAATATATGTCAACATCAACATCTGAGGATTACCGATAATATATTGTTTGACAGATAGTTAAGTCAATTGGAAGTCACATTTTAAAGCAGTATAATATTGGTAGTAGGCACAACAGATTCGCTACTCCGTGCAGGGTTGACGCGGTAGAGATCGTATAAGATAACTTAACACAGTGGTATTTGGAGTAGCTGCGATAAATCCCCTCAAGTCATTTTCAAACGTGAATTGGAATACTGTTTGGTATTATGTTGGGTTCCTCTCAAATTGTTTGAATTTTCCCAGTTCGTTTTAGTTTGTACCTTTTGTTGTTGTTTTTTTGTTAATTGTGGATTAAATAATTGTCACGTGTTATCGATAGAGGAAATACGCCATCCATATTTCATGTAAACTGTAATGTGTATTATTAAACCTTCATCGACGTGTCGGTAATATGTGCTAGAAAAAGCTTTTTGTTTATTTATCGTTCATGAGATCATTTTAATATTATGTTTTTTGCGTTACTTGAAAATGTAACCGTTTTGAAACCGATATTCTGCTTAGTTTTTATTAACTGGCGATTGTCCTAAAGTTCCTTTGCGTTTATGTCACGCGCGCACGTTCGTTTTTTATCACAAGACGTACATATTATATCAAGCCTCTTGCTATCTAATTTAATCAGTTTTATGGAAAATCTTTAAAGTTAAGAAGTAATATTTTCAACCATTATTTCCAAACAAAGGCCTCAACATCGCTAGTCGAAAGCACCTGCCTCTATAAACTGCTCAGCGTGCCTGTTGGAGCTCTATGAAAATTTGGAATGGTATTAAACGAACAATCTGAATCCTCTTCAGCCGGACTTGTGCCAACATTCTGATTTTAGTACCACCATAGGAAAGCTGGCCAGTTTTATAATCACTGTTTTACTACCAGTGTCCCGTGCATGCGTCTAAAGCAAACGAACTTAAGCATGTAAATGTGGCATCTTAGATCGCCATAAAGATGTAATGGCACAACGAGATGTATCCCTTGTGAGGCGAGTTGCGTCGACTGCAGCAGGTGTGATGATAGCATTCATGAGATCAATGCTCGACCAACAATTATTCGGACCAGATTATGAATGAACATCCTTTAAATGAAATAGGATGATATGATATCTATAACACATGGAATCTACATTTTATACATGTGTTTTATTGTGAACATAAGTCCTCCAATGCATTGATATTGTTTGCAATGGTTGAGATTATTATTATTATTATTATTATTATTATTGTTGTTGTTGTTGTTGTTGTTGTTGTTATGACGCGGGCCTAACGATAAAATACATCCATACAAGGCCATGTCGGGGGGTGGGGTAGCCTGGTGGTTAAAGCGTTCGCTTCCCTCGCCGAAGACCCGGGTTCGATTCCCGACATGGGTACAGAGCGTGAAGCTCATGTCAGGTGTCCCCCGCCGTGATATTGCTGAAATATTGCTCAAATCGACGTAAGGCCATACTCACTCACTCATCAGTTATGAATGTATCTTCCTGTATAACCATATATATGTGTGTTTGTTTTCTAAACATCCTTAGATCAGTTGATTAATAAACATGATTAATTGTACTGACTAAAAGTCATACAGGAAAATATGTTAAGTCCATAAAGCATGTTGTGCCTGAAAAGAGTGCAAATCTTAAGCGTTTTGGAATATTTTTATAGAACCTATAAATATTTCGAAAAGGACAGGAGTATTATACAACTTAAATGAAATATATATTGAATGAATGAATGAATGAATGAATGAATGAATGAATGAATGAATGAATGAATGAATGTCATTATTATGCGTTATGACCAAAAGAAATTTACGATAAAATATAGAATAATATTAATATTATTTTTCATGTGTAAAGATAATTTAGACAGGAGTACTCAATTTACTCAGCAGTGTGGGAATGGAAACACAAGAGTGGTTATATACAGGCGTCACGCCTTCTCAATATAAGCTGTATCACGCCCTGAAGTATCGCGACGTGATCACAAGCTCTTCTCTAATTATCAGATCCACAATACTGGGTGAAGTAGTGTAACTGGAGGTCCTGATATACAACCGTTTTATATGCAGAATTATAATGTCGAATGCAGAATTAAAAGTAACAGTATGATTTAAAACCTCTGGTATACCTTACAACAGGGCATGAGGATGCCCCCTTCTTTTCGCTTAGCCTTCTCCACATTTAGATGTGGCACAGCAGCACAGCCCCTTTAAAATTAGAAACTGGCAGGTACACTGATATGGATGTGAATGCATGAGTGTACTGAAAATATTGAGGATGAGAGATACGCATGTTCCACTGCCCTTTCTGCGTGAAATGTATGGAAATGTCAGTTTCAGTTATCCAATTTTGTTTAGATTAGTGTGACAATTAATTGTACTTCTTAAACACAATGAATATTACACTGCAAAAAAACTGCTTTTTTACAACACAAACAAATATTTTACATAGTTTATGCGCTTTTATCGGCCTGTATTCCTATTTAAGTTTGTATAACCTTTTACTGAATTTTACGTCTCTCATAACTCAGAAAGAGTGGTTCTCTACACTATATATTATGTATTATAATTTGGTATTTTAAGGATTGTGTGAAGGTGGGACGAGAATTTAAATTTGTGTCTGTCTTACAAAGCCACACGTGCCATGACTACATCATGCGTGATACTGTTGCCTCTTCCTAATGCTACGTACAGGTTAATTCCAACTGCGATACATATCAGGAATATATGTAATTCGGCAATAGTGAGTGAACTGCAATGTAATGTCCACGGAAGATAGTATAAGCTTAATAATTAGGATGGACTTTGATTTACGAAGTGTTGATTGACTTAAGGAGGTTTTATCGGGCGTAAAACAAGGCACTCGGTGGGTAATTAACACCTGCGTGAAATATAACAAGGTGTCATAAAGCAATAAATCTGCTGGCTCGGGATCTCGTTGTAGGTCACGGTGGCAAGCAGTACGTGACTATTTGCGGGATGTACACAGGACTCCTGACTGAAACTTACCTTTCGGTTTCGTCTAAAGTCTTCTGTTGAAGCTAAAACTATTGTGTTTTATGTCAATTACGTAACCTTAATGAGCAATGATAGCGAGGGAGACAGAGGGATGTTTTTTTATGTAAATCATGTTGTATTTTATCATATACCACTATTGCTATTTCCACTGCTACAACTACTACTACTGGTGATGATGATGATGCTAATAGAATGAGAAGAGGGGACGGTTGAGGATGACGACGACGCTACGCCTACTAAAACACCCCCAACAGCAGAAAAAGTAACCTAAAAATACCTGAAATATTACGATGAAGGAAATCTCAAGGAACAATTGTCGTGTTTACACCTTTCACTTTCACAGTTTCCATCATGTTATGTCTGAGCATAAGATGGCGCACATGTATCTCGCTACTTGTATATCAATGCAGATAAAACTCCACGCAACATGCTCTATGCCATAAATTCAGCTCTACAAAAAAACATTTCATTTTATCTCGCTACAGATGTATCTGGCCAAAGTGCACAGTTGACACGGTGAGTCATCGATTTGAAGCCTATCGTAGTTTACATGCGACCGATGTGTGTTACCTAACAGTCAAACTGAACGGCAAATAATCCATGCAATGCCAAAAAGTGATAAATTCCCTTGTCATTTTTTTTAAACTGCTCCAATCATACTTGAAACATAATATGTGCCACACCCATGTCATCATTGCTATATAAAAATGAAAAAGGGCACAATTAATACTTGTAATAAAACATTAACAATGCCAAGACTAAATCGTATATCAAAGTAAAAGAAATGTGTAGCGTCTTTTGCAAGTAAAAATAGGTTAACGTCTGTGGGATCATTCTTGTATCGAAGTTATATGATACTCAACGACTATTTGGAAACTAAACATAGTTTCGAACTTATTACAAAATTCCCATATCAAAATACATAAGGGCTCAACGCATTTTTAAAGAAATCGTAGCTTCACATCCATGACACAATTACAATATCAAAGTCAAACAAAATTTAGACCCTTGTTTGAAGCAACCATAGGATCCGGCGTCTACACATAAATACGAAGAACTTCATTGTGAAAACAACAAAAATTCCTATCATCTCCCGTTAAAATAATAATTATCATTCTTAGTTAAACCTACAAATGAACCATTTGAGAATGATCAAACATTTAACAAACAAAAATAGAAACTGATAGTGTTAATTGACAGTTGTCAAAGTGTTAATTGACAGAAAACATATTTCTCATATGGAGTTGAATTAAATTAAATTCCTCGAAACATGACAACTTATTCAACAAAAATGACAACGATGTTCATGTACATGTAAGTTTTCCAATATAAGTTGACCGATTTATTATAATAATATACCCTGTTTCAAGTTTAGTGTAAAATGCACTTGGTAACTCAGTAAATCTCCAACAAACACATAAATCATCTTGCCTTGGGTCAAATATTTCAAGTTTAATAAACACACACCTTCATCTAATTTACCCAGCTCACCCCGCGTGTATATCAGGTGTTGTCAGAAATCTATCTGGCGTAATCGACCCCGCAAACCCTGGTGTATATTGACATGGGTAGACGTACGGTGACATCTGCCAGAATGTTTGAACAGACACTGTGAGATAAGGTTTAGATGATAGGGGATGTCTTAACCCAATGTGTCCACTGAAACTGTTTGTCAATAACTAGCTTTGTTATCAAACAGATTGCAATGATATTACAGATTTCGGCTTAACCATGTTTTGTAGTGGCAGCATGCTAAAAAGACAATATATCATGGTAAGGCCATACAACATTAAAGAAAATGTTTCTCAAAGTGCAGTGCATTTGAAAAATGAAAGAATTCAGGACTTTCAAAATATATTCGGTAAAATGACCGATTTTAAAACCATTCTAAGTTTTTTAAAGTAATATAATTATCTTTTATTTTTAAAACTATGCCCAAATGTTTTAAATGTGTTTTGGACTAACTAAAACACGGGGAAGGAATGACAAGAAGGAATGTTGCGTTCATAATTGCGTTATACAATTATTTATATCAAATCTTAGTTATCTTAATCTGAGTGAGTGAGTGAGTTTGGTTTTACGCCGCTTTTAGCAATATTCCAGCAATATCACGGCGGGGGACACCAGAAATGGACTTCACACTTTGTACCCATGTCGGGAATCGAACCCGGGTCTTCGGCGTGACGAGCGAACGCTTAAACCACTAGGCTACCCGACCGCCTCCTCTTAATCAGAACACACCAGACATACAACGTACAGTATCTGCAACCCATCTAGAAATGGTTATGAGGTAATACATAAACTTGTAGCAATTTATGTAATTTCTTGTTACGTGTTTGATATAATCTGGGCATATATTTTGCAGCGAAATATATAATTATAAATAATATCAAACATAGACTATTGAGGGTACAACTAATATAATTAGATTATATGACAAATAGCTATTACGACTAGACACCTTAACAAACCCAACGGATCCATGAAACCATCTCATGCAGTAGTTCCTCAGACTTACATGTATTTTTCGCGAACACCTGGTATCATCACTATTTGATAGTGATTCATGAACACATGATAGCGTGGTAATAGTAAGTCGACTACGCTTTTACCAGAATTTTCTTCTGAATATTGAAAGGGCTCTGTTGTGCTTATTTATTGTTTTAGGTAAACGCTGCGCCATCATGCTGTATTGTCTTCCTTTTGAAATTGCATTCGAATCCTCGTCGGTTTCAAACGAAGAATACAGGTTTCAAACCTCTTAATACCAACCTTGGGTAGTTTATCTCCTGAATTTTACAGTAATTAGTTCGTCATTTTCCGCAACAATAATGTGTTGGAGACACGTCTGGGAAGGGGATATTTAATGCAGGTTTGTTTAAACATTATGGTTTTGGCTACAGTGCTTCATTTGTTCAAGATGCGATATTGAAATAATGATTGCACTGTAAAATAGTAACGTTGACGTGATATTTTGCAAATACCATGGGGTTGGAGAATAGAGAACGGGAAACTCAAACATTGGGGGAGCTGGAAGTAGATTAATTATCTCATGTGTGGTCCCAGTCAAGGCAGCCTATTTTCCTGAACTATATTGGAATGAGGAAAGAAATCAAAAAGGGTCTTCCTGTCGCGACGGCCATGTAAACAACAATGAACAACAATCCTCATTTTAAAGTAATGCACAAGTGTTGAAATACCCAACAATATGCTTCATAATTATTGTCTGTCAAAGGCAAATCAGTTTTTCATTTCGAAGATCATAATTGTAACATATCATTGCAAAATCCCAAATTAGAAAATAATTGTCTATCGAAGGAAACTTATTTCTCATTTCAGAGATTGTAATGGTAACTGATCATTGATAAATCACAGATTTAATAACTAGACTTGAACTTTGAGGTGAAACGGTGTTAAAGGTCGCGTCCAACTGAACTTCGAAAAGAGGAAAGGATGATTTTATCGGTGCTTTTGATTCTTCAGCCATCTGCCACCAGACATCGTTCCTGTATCTCAAGAAGTATCCCTTATTGCAACTAAACCAACATGGAACCTAAAAAATATTTGGTTACCAAAACAAAACCTACTGCGTAAATGAAAGTTATACACCCATTTTTGATGGCGGTTAAACAGCGAACAAGAAATCGTCATGTGATGATGATGTATTTGATACGGGTATCATAGTTTTGTTTGGACCTTAAATGTGCAGTGTTTCTGCTACTGTCTAGCCTATTAATGTTTAGATGACGTTTATAATTTCTTCAGCCAAATCTAATTTTCAAGTGTATACTTTCTTTTTCCCCGTCCTTTATATACATACATGTGAAGCAAATATACTCTTGACAAAATGGTTTTCAAAGATTTGTGAATATGGTTTAGTGCCGACACATAATGTCCACAGTGGTTTGGGTGATCTGATTATATATTATTTATTGGGTAACTGTTTGACTGTTCGATGTTTGACCTAGAAATGGAGCACATCTTTTCCCCTAAGTACAACAGGAATGGTTCTTGATCGACCAATGATCATTATCGGGATGAAACAGGAGTCGAACCCATTAGAATAGCTCTTCAGCAACCCATGCTTGCCGTAAAATGCGATTATTCTTGTCGTAAGAGGCGACTAACGGGATCGGGTAGTCAGGCTCGCCGACTTGGTTGATGCATGTTATCGTATCCCAATTGCGTGGATCGATGTTCATGATATCAATAACTGGATTGTCTGGTCCAGACACGATTATTTACAGACCGCCGTCATATAGCTGGATAATTACTGAGTGCGGCGTTAAACAATAAACAAACACAAACAAACAAACCAGTTTTACCAGGACAGGACGTTGCATAACAAACTGTGCTGCCGTAGACCCTACCCTCTAGCACCAGAAACAGACCCGAAAGTAATCCAGATATACGTCATCTGGAGATATTAACTTTCATAATCTCTTTCGGGTTGACACAAAATATTTCACGCTAAAACATGAATAAATTGTTTTATCGCCTAACTGGCCGACATCTTTAACACATTAAAATATCTTGACATTAAGTTTATCAACTGGTCACAAGCTTGAGAGATAAACCTCGTAATCTCCCCTTATCATCATGGTGGATCGGGTTGTTGTCTGCCCTCGTCAGAATAGGGACATGGCATGGGGTTTTGGGTCGGGCACAGGGCATGGGGTTTTGGGTCGGGGACAGGGCATGAGGTTTTGGGTCGGGGACATTGCATGGAGTCTTGGGTCGGGAGCATTGCATGGGATTTTGGGTCGAGGACATGACAATGGAATTTGGTCGGGGACATGACATTGGGTTTTCGGTCGGGTTATTGGATGGGGGTTGGGCGGGGGATTAGCTCGGGGTTTTAGGGGCTACTCATCTAAACCCCAGATGCTCATTTAAACCTCCGTGGGGTGAAGATACTTATTTAAACCTCAGATGCTCATTTAAACACCAAATGTTCATTGAAGCCACATGTACTCTTTTAAACTCTAGATTGTCATTTAACCTTTAAATACTCATTTGAACCCCAACTACTCATTTAACCCTTCAGATGCTCATTTATACCTCGGTGCGTTGAAGATAGACATTTAAACCTCAGATACTCATTTAATTCCTTTTGGGGGATATTTGTAGCACACATACATGGTATTCATTTCAAACCTCAGTGCGGTTAATTTACTAATGTAAACCAAAATGCAGAGAATTTACCCATTTAAACCTCAATACGGAAAATTTACTCATTGAAACCTCAGGGCAGAGAATTTACTCATTTATACCCAAATGCAGAAAATTTATTCACTAAACCTCAGTTAGGACAATATACTCTTTTAAACCTCAATGTTGAGAATTAACTCATTCAAACCTCAATGCGGAGAATTTACTCATTTAAGATGAAGATTAAAATATTCAGTGCAGTGAAGTTACTCATTTTAACCTAAATGCGATGAAGATACAATGAAGAAAGTCATACACTCCTTAATGCGGTGAAGATATGCACATAAATACCTGTGTGATTTCAACCATATTTCCATTTAGCCCATAATAATGAGCATGACACCAGGTGTTAAAAAGCCTGCAGACTGACCCTGCTCTTAATGACATATAGTAGTTATGGCCAAAGAATCTGGTATACATTTGGCAGGAACCAATGTCCTGACATGGATGTTTCTGTTCCTAGAGCCTGACACAGATGACAGCCAGGCGTTCTCAGACGACGACAGCATGATGGGGGACGAGGAGAAGCCTGTGGGTCACGAGAACAGTTGCCAGGACAACAGCATCTCACAGCAGCAGCAGAAGAAGACGGTGGCCCAGATCATGCGGGATAAGAAGAAGCAGACCAATTTGACCCTGCAGTGGTGAGTCCTAGTACCTTTCTTACTGATGGGCTGACATTTTCATCTTCTGTTGGAGGCCTGGGTTCAAAAATATATATTTGTCCTCAGGTTTTACTACAGAAAAAGGATACAAGTATATTTCTTACCAGCATGCTGGTTTTTTAAAATATGCTTGATGACTATATTCTTTCTGTGGCGTCATTACCACAGTGTTCCTGGCATCGCCCTTTCAGATGGTTACATGTCCAGTTCGGATGATCATTTGATCTGTGGTGATTTGAATACTTGATTTTACATTTAATTATGAGAATTGGTTTAAAAAGGTATTTTTGCCTTGTAGTTGCTACATTACGAATAGATTTGACCTTGGAAATTGTTACCAGAAATAAATTTAAATTCAAATATAAAGTTGTAGTTTTGTATACAATCTTTTTTCCTTAAAGATATAGGGTAACTGAAGGCAACCGCCACTTTAATCATTTACAAAGGAATTGTCAGAACACCTATACATATTAGAAGAAAGAGTATCCAATGGTCATAGTCTGTCTGAATATTCACTGACAACGTATAATGTTAAATGTTCTATTTGTATGTTAAATTTTGAAATAGAAAACTGGTACCTCCAAAAACGTGAGAATGTAAGGGCATTTATGTCCAACCTTGCCAAATACCTGAATAAAAATATAACATTTAAAATATAAAAAAGACATATTTAACAAGTTGTAGCTTGAATGGCATATTCTTTGGCATTTTCAAAGAATTACATCCTTTGTCTATATATAAATTCATTAGGTGACACCTAAATTAACCTGCAACCGACATATTAATTATTTTCAGAAGGTGTGGGTTTATTTAATTTAACAGAACATGGTGAACGTAGATAATAAAGTTTGAAAGTAATTTACAACACCTGGTAGATGCAAACGAGGTGCTGAGAGTAATAGTCTGTAAACTGCCTTTGAATTTGATATTTTTACTTAACGTATGTATGTATTCACTTCCTATTAATTTTGTCTGAAAGTTTTAGATGTTTTTACAAATGAAAAAATCGATTCAAAGTAATACCCCTCGGGTATACTTTGTTGTCTATGTAACATACCAAACAATACCAAAATCACAACACCATTTGGGGGCGGTCGGGTAGCCTAGTTGTTTAAGCGTTCGCTCGTCACGCCGAAGACCCGGGTTCGATTCCCGACATGGGTACAATGTGTGAAATCAATTTCTGGTGTCCCCCGCCGTGATATTGCTGGAATATTGCTAAAGGTGGAGTAAAACCATACTCACTCACTCACTCAACACCATTTGATACTACTGCTGTGAGGTCAAAGCATGGGCACAGTGGTACAATAGAGACCTGACCATGGCGAGATCCCAGTTACCTTCTTGGTCTTAATATAATAAGAAGTTCGATATCATAGTTACTACTACTATATATGAATAACATATTATATTATATATGTTTTGCTTCCAAAAGCATGTTTATTAGCTAAAAAACCTAGAAAACACACAAGATCTATTAAGGTCGATTTGCGGGCTTATTTCCTTCACATAAAGCATGACAGATGAGCTGATTGACAAAAGTGAGTTGATAAAGTTTGACTTCAGCACTAATGTCTGTTCGTTAGTGTGTCAATAACATAAGTATATAACGAGGGGTGACTGTGGGACGTGTTAACTATTGCAGTAATACTGCGCTAGTCAAAGCAACTGTTACGGTGCTACTGCAAGGTCTGTATCGGTATTGCCATATTATTGCGATAGTATGATGAGTACCTTTATCGTCCTGACAGTAAGTCACATGATGCCAGACTCAGACAGCCGTTTCCTAGGTTCCGTTGATTGTTAGGGACGTCATTAGGGACTTAAGGGAGGTAATTCTGATTACCAGTAACGCCTGGTGTTGATATCAATGTCATCTGTTGATAAGTTAGCTTGTCATCAATGTATTGTCATTTTGTCATGGGGTGGGAAGGGGCGGGGTGGGGTGGGGTGCAGTAGTCTAGGGCGCCGCAATTCGCTGTACAGAGAACTTTGCGAACCTTATGAAACCAGAAGAAACCTCAAAGATATCTTCGTTGCCCAGAACAAGCATTACAACCAAACACGATAGCGTTATTGGCGTTAAAAAGGGTGCTTTAACTATCATTTGCATAATTATCCTATTCTCTGTCTCGGCGCAGAACAGTGAAATCGTCCGGATTTACAAAATTCAAAATTAACGAAAAAAATTAACCGAATGCCCTTTTATCACTATTGGAGGATCCTAACAGCAATCGTCTGGAAGCGGAGTTTTGGGGAATATCGAGGTTCGGATTCTCGGACCTCACTGCATATGTTTACCGTGGTCTAGTGGTAGAGCGTCTGCCCGGAGAGCGGAAGGTCCGGGGTTCCATCCCCGGCCGCGTCATACCAAAAGACGTTAAAAGATGGTACTTGTTGTTACCTTGTCTGGCGCTCGGTATTAAGGGGCAAAAACAAGGACTGGTTGGCTGGTAGTCAGTAAACTGCGGCAAAATATCTGAGTGAGCTAGCACTATAAATCGGCATCAGTCCGGACTAGTACAAGCAGCCACACACACACGTGCATGCACGTCGCTATAAAAGTGCAATAATCTTGGACGCGACGTTAAACCCCGTTTCACCTCACATAATTAGAGGTCAAATACCAAGAACATACCTAACGATGATATCGAATGAAAAAGCATAAACCCAAGATACCAGAATCTGCTGACAAAGCTTCTTTTTTTAAATTTGCTGATTTTGCTAAAATTCATACAATGTACTTTTACGTCCAACAGAACCTGGTATTCGAAACTGGTCGTTCTTTGACGTTGACGGTTTATATATATATATCAATAATAAGTAAAGTCTAAATCTCAAAGGATCCTTAAGTCGTCCTCCGCAACCCTTGATATATCTAGCGGTGAATGTTTCATTGGTAAAGTATAGCTCAGGTATATCTCACTATGACAGCGTTACAACCAATCATTGCCACGTTGTCGACGTTTATGATATCCAGATACGTCACAAGTGAGAAGAACTCATTGCTCCTAAATCAACTTGTATATATGTTACTTATCAAACCACGTTTTAACAAAGAAAAGGTGCAGTGTTTACGCACCACAATAGTTTAAAGTCTCTTTAGAATGTTTTAGTCAAACAGTGCCGCTTTCGCTCAGGGGTAATTTCCGTGTCAGCCAATTGTATTTAGAGTGAAATATGGAGTGCTTGAAACGCAGTAGGAGGGAGAACCAGAATGAGTATCAGCCATCACTAGGAACACCTTGAGACCTGCACGGGCTTATTACAACGTGTTCGGGTCGACCAGGAATCGCCTGAGAGTGGTTACGAGTTGCCAAGATGTCAGAGATGTTTTCTTTTCGCTTAAGAGTTCGGCTTTTTGCAAAAACCTTTGGTGACGTGTCTCGGAAAGCTGGTCATCAAATAGATCGGATTGAGAGGTGTGAAATTCTACAATACTGTAGAGGAGAAGTGAAGGACAACTGTCTATGATTGATATGGACCGCCCAGAGAAGACTGACTGTATAAAGGAAAATAAGAAAACATGGTTTTCGTAAAAAAATGGTTTCTGAAGTTAAACGGATATTTTTGTGAAATTGATCGGAAATAGATCACAGAGGAAGTTTTCGTTAAAACTCCTTCATATTTAATATCATAAAGATGTATTGATAGTACAAACATACATATATCACAATTTGTTTTAAATGTATTCGCAGAGTGATCACTTGTTCAAATATCATTGAATATGATATCGATCGAAAATTCAAAGAAATATAATTTCAGTGGTGTTGATGACTATTTAAGTATTATCATGAGATTTCATTTGTACAATGGTCCCTGCTCTCATTTTATTCGGATCCACCCGGTCTATCCCGTTACTTATATATAATGCCTCTGTCAGACATGGAGTAGCGATATTCCAAGATTTAACTCTAAACCGTATAACGACAGACCCTTCCGCAAATAGTCCGCCCAACACGATGTGCGATTTTACGAAATTATTTTTTAGGGTGAATAAAAAAACATAATTTAGATAGAGCAATATCTACATACGGGTCAGGACTGCTGCCAGGTTGTAAGGGCACAGTGACGTGAACGAGAGAAACCAACATGGATTCCTCGCCGAGTTAACACCTGGTGTCATCATTTATTTTTAGTGATCCATTCATATAATTTTCATCTGGAATCTGTTTCGTCGGATAATCGAGACTGGTTATTCTCTGACTTTGACATGTTTATATTTATGGGATGGATCCTCTAACTACTGATATAGAATCATGGAATATGCACATTCATTTATCTTATCTCCTGTCAAATAATGCACTTCATATTTTGATTAATATAATAATGTAATATTTTCATTTTTATTTATGTCACATTCACATTGCAGAATTCATGTACACTCGATGTAGTTGCAACACTCGTGGCGTACATCGATAATGCCCCAATTGTGCAATATGCGCCATTTCTGACGGTTCCCAGGTAGGGGGCATTCGTGCACATATATGTCCTCGTGAGTTAAACAAGATGTCACAATGTCATATCAACCGTCAGTCAGCGACAACACCGAGCGTGAACTCAATTTCAAACAGTTACAAACCCACCCGTGTGGTAGAATTGATTTTTAATTTATCTTGTCAAGAAACGACCGCGGGGTTAGAAGTATGCACAGTTTTCTTAGCAGCTTGATTTAGAAGACTAGCAGTTTATCCTCCTGATCAAGAGTGGAGAATGAGGGGAGGGGAGGGGATTAGGGGGGGGGGGGGGGGGGGGGGGAGTGCTCCTAGACGAAGAGGGTGTATAAGTCGAAACTTGTTCACTCTGAGGATTATGTTCCTGAAGATCATGTAAAAACAATTTGTTTTATTCCATACTGCATTAGCATATTAGTGATCATTTCAGGATAATTTTTACCCGTTTGCAGACATATAATATATTAATGATTTTATGAATATAGGTACAGAATAATAATTTTTAAATTTACAATAATTAAAATATTTTATACCAAATTGTTTCTAGTGCTGTTATGTCCACATTTATGCATATTATATTTTGTTTGAGTGACGTTTTTTTGCATAGCTTGTAAAATCACCGTTTGTTTGAATGAATTGTTTGTAGGTTACCAAAAAGATGATTTTGTGTAATACATCATCCCTTTTGTATAATATATCTCATTGCGTGTAAAACATATCCTCAATTTGTAAAATATCTCATCTTTTTATGCGTAATACATCACCTCCTTTTGTGTAATACTTCTCCTCATTTTGTGTAATACATCTCCTCATTGTGTGTAATACATCTCATCTTTCTGTGTAATACATCTCCTCATTTTATGTAATACATCTCATTTTGTAAAAAAATCCCATCATTGTGTGTAATACATCACCTCATTTGATGTAATACATCTCCTCATTTTATGTAATACATCTCATTTTTGTAAAAAAAATAATCCCACCATTGTGTGTAATACATCTCCTCATTTTATCTAATGCATCACGTCACTGAATCTCACGCCAATCATCATTTGTTTCACATTTCACACACAAGTAGACCACGTCCTCGTTTCTAAGCAATATTCTTTCCGGTGACCCATTGTTTACACTTTAAGGTAAACAAACTCATTTTACACAAAGTAAATGAAATAAATTCCTAGTTTGAAGTGAGTGGCATCCCTGGATGTATTGTGTAACTCTAATCTCCTTTCGATATGTACATAGCACGGTGCTGGAAAGAGAAATTGACAGGCTAAACAGCAAAAATCGTTGTCAATTACACCCGGAGACGAGTGTTGATAGCGCTTCTTACGGGCTAGGTGAATAATGTGGGTAAAACCGTCACAGCTCGACCCCCACGGAGGAGGGTAGGGGGTTGGTGAGCGGCGAGGATTTTTTGTCAATTTCTTAAGTCTGGTCTAACACTCAGATTATTGGCGATTAGGGGTATGAGGTGAGAAATGAAGTAAGGAGTTATACCCTCGGAGATATTCCCTGACGATATGAAGAAATATACACCGCATGTCACAGACTCATAATGTGATATATACTTGAGACCTCAAATCCTGTCGCAACTTCAAATATTTTGAGTTGTTGTTCGATTGCACATTTTTCCTTCTTCTTGTCTTTGGAGAATTACAACGATGAAGACATGTTCACCCCGTACAAGTGACTTAAGTTGTGTTATATGCTGGACTATTTGAAACTTCATATCTTGTCTCAATTTCTTGTTTGTATCTTCTTACGTCAGTGTTAGTTGTTTATATAAACAATAAATTATTGAATAGTATATAGTTAGTCAAGCAATATACACCACATATCATTGTTTTCGTAATATTCATATTTGAAAATATTTTTTTCCAACAAGATTTTAACTTGAAGATAAGTATATATCAGCTGATTATCTGTGCATTGAAATGTTCGGGAAGGAATTAGTGTTTGTTTGTTGTTAAACGCCGCACTCAGTAAATATTCCAGCTATATGACGGTGGTCTGTAAATAATCGAGACTGGACCAGACAGTCCAGTAATTGGGTGGATCGATGCTCATGATGTCAATCACTGGATTGTCTGGTCCAGGCTCGATTATATACGGACCGCCGTCATATAGTTGGACTATTTCTGCGGCGTTAAAAACAAATAAACAAGCAAATAAAATCTAAGGTGGTAACGGGGACACGAGTGGTCCAGTTTTATAAGGTGCTTCAAGTTAGCTGTGCAGCGTTGCGCCAATACCTTTGTGTCAGGATGTCAATGCATTGCAATTCTTCTAACTTAATATGCATCACTCTATTTATTTACATTCAGCAAGTAATGACAAAAACAAATATCACATGCACACATATTCAAATACGACTGAAGGTCATTAATAATGTCAACATAATTTTGAACAAAATAAACGTACTAAGTGTTTTCCGAGAATGTACAGTATCGGAAATTCAGTTGATTTATTTTTTACAAAAAACAATGACTATATCGTGAACTGTTATCCGGTATTCCGTTATTATAGAGATGTAATGAAGGACCTTTTGGTTAAAAGCAAACATATTAGACTAATACTACTAGAGTAGCTTCAAGCTTGGAGCTATGATCATTTACAGTGCCATAGGGCTTCCAGAACAGTAGCATCGCTCCAGCATTAATCTCTGACAGCAAAATTCAGAGGTGTGATGTAAAAGTTAACACCTAACTGTAACGAACATGGATCCTAAGCCATTCGGATCGATCAGTATCCTGGCCAAGCTGGTGAATACCCACGACGCGAGGATAGTGGACTGAAGACATGTGTATGATATTTGAAGCGAGTTACAATGGAGCTTATTTGTCAACGGCAAGTTTTGGTATCCTGGAACAAGTCGAAGTTGTTGAGTTTGCTATAGTCACAGCGAATGAATGGACGAGATTATATTACACTAACAACATACACTGCCTTACCAGTGTTGCTACTGAACGTTGAAATTAACAACGACTTCCGTATTGACCATGTGTATGTGTGAATGAATGGAATACTATATTCAAATACCCGACAGTGCTGGTTGCTCGAATGACGTTGTAATGGATAGTTGTTGCATAATAAAAATGTGTCATGTTATACTTTACAATATGAATTGTTTCACTGACTGGTAAGATATTCAAATCGGTAGATATAACTATGAAAAGGCCTTTTTAACTGTAAAATAAATTTAGAAGTTTGTTGGTTTTCAGAACGAAATTAATTAACATTTAATGATTAATTATGGAGGGATTTGTTTGGATATGAACAACTGATTTGACGTTTCTCGATGATAATTAAGACATTTTAATGGTTTTCAGAACGAAATTATGAATTTTTAATAATTAAATATTGGTTTATATTGGTTTGGGAATGTATCTGATTTGATGTTTTTTCGATGATATTTTGGATTTATATGTCCATATAAATCAGGGTATAATCTTATGTAAAATTGATTAATTAATCATTTTTAGTATTAAACTAGTTGATTTTGTTTCTTCTCTCTTAAACATGACAAAATATAAAAATGTTCTTACACAGAACCCAAGAAAGATTGTGAGCTTATCTACCCTCGTGGGGCAGGATACGCTCACCTTCTCGTGAACACCTGAAGTTGTCATGACGTTGAACGCTCTTCCAGCGCTGTATATGACAGTGTTCGTGGGCTTCACAAGTTGGAGACGTCTACCCCTGTCACGTTGATCATCTCCACACACAGCATTAAGCTGGCACACTGTGATACGAGTGAACAAAGGTCAGTCAAGAAATCCTGCCGAACGAAACAAAGGAGCAGAATACTAAGACGAGTATTTTTTTGTAGCTGATGGTCACTGCAGTGTAGTACTTCACGATGTATTAACTATGACAGTTTCGTTACAAATTGTTTATATGATCGCAAGAAATACGAACTCCCTAAGAGTTTAATGTTGAGAATTTAGTGATGACCCACACATGACGGAATTTAGTCTCTGACATACCCCTGTGAGGGTTATGAATGGTCTGTGAACCTTAATGTCTTCTCATGGTCCACGTCATCACATTGCCATGCCAGGATCCACATTTCGTTAGTTCGAATCCAATATTCATATCTTTATAATAAACGAACACCTGGTTTCATCACTGATTTTCATGATGTATGCATTATTCCTATCTTAAAGGGGCATTCAGTTAGGTTACTTGTTCATGGAATGACAACTGAAGAGTTTCTTTTGGTGTCATTTTCAGTGATCCCTTTACATAATGTTCCAGAATAACCAGTTTCGATAATCGTTTAAGGCGTATTTCGCCTTTTTGGATTCTGTTTCGTCTGATAATCGGGACTGGTTATTCTCTGGCTTTGACGTTTTATATTTATGTAAGTGATACCACCTGCGTCACTTTGGGCCGTTCAATCTCCTTGTTGAACTGGCCTAACTTACACACATGTGCAGGGTGCACATTGTTAAACATGGTCACAGAAAACATAAAGGCATCAGCTCAATGAAATGGTATTTTGTATTTCTGTTATCACGAATTTGTTGGCATTTCAAAGTCATATCGACCACAATATCATCGGGTTTGCCAAAAAGAAAGATTCTATGTTTATTGTTTAATGGCTTAAGGAAACACTTCCCACGATATTAATATGTGTGCGTCTTATTAAAACAGGTTGAGGTTTATCCTAGTAATGCATAATAAACATGCATGATTATTATTATGATGTATAAGGAAAGAAAACCAGTTGCATATTTCTTTTAAAGACAGATTTTGACTTGAGGTTTGGCCTGACACATTTATTGAATCCACAGAGCTCAAAAAGAGGTTAAAACATATAATCTATTTGCAAGTGACAAGATAAGTCTCCTTTTGTAAAACTAGCTTTTTGACCTCAACATCTGTTGCAAAAGAAACTGCATTTTCCAACTTGAAACCAGTAGGTCCCCGCCGCCGACAAGGTGTAGCAAGGTAACAGTAAGACAGAGTAACTGATAATGTCCCTTATCTTAACTCTTCAACTTATGGAGTCAAGAAAGCAAACACACTCAAGTACCATCGGTAACTTCCAACTGGAGAGTTGGTTCAATCACGTAAACTCCCGTAGAGTAAGTGAGATTGCTTTGCTTCAACTTACCTCTAGTGTTCACCACTATCACGAGAAGAACATCTCAAGATTTCGTTGAGGAAAAATACTTGTAGATGGAGCGTGTGTGAGGTTCCAGATACGTATCAATGCACGTGTGTTTTTTATCAGCTTCCTGAGGAGTTTCTACTTCAATATCTGCCTCGTCATCAACAGCTGATGTCAATCTTGTTCCGATATCAGCAGCGTTAGAATTAGATTCATAAGTGATGAAATTGACAACAGTGACCAGTGACCGGTTCCCGAATGGTTACACAGTGGATGCATACATGAGACATGGGATTCATGTTGATGTGACTTTGTAATAAACAAATAAAAGTGGTCTGATGTTGTACATGGTTTCGAGATAGCTTTTTCTCATTTCGAAATATGAATATTGTTTTGTCATACATGTAGTTTACAAACATAGCATTATAACTGAAATGCGACAGATACATTGGGACAATCTGTGTATTCTGTAGAGTGATACGGACTTCTCATGATGCCCCTATATTCTGTAGAGGGACACTACTGTTTAATGATGCCCCCATAAACTGTGGAGAGACACTGATATTACGTAGATGCCCTTGTATTCTGTAGAGTTACGCTAATGTTTCATAAATACCTATTTATTCTGTAGAGGGACACTGGTGATTCATGATGCCCCTGTATTCTGTAGAAGGACACTGATGTTTCATATATGCCCCTGTATTGTGTAGAGGGACACTGATGTTTCATGGTGCCCCTGTATTCTGGAAGGACACTGGTGTTTCATGATGCCCCTGTATTCTGTAGAGGGACACAGATGTTTCATATATGCCCCTGTATTGTGTAGAGGGACACTGATGTTTCATGATGCCCCTGTATTGTGTAGAGGGACACTGATGTTTCATGTTGCCCCTGTATTCTGTAGATGGACACTGATGTTTCATATATGCCCCTGTATTGTGTAGAGGGACACTGGTGTTTCATGTTGCCCCTGTATTGTGTAGAGGGACACTGGTGTTTCATGATGCCCCTGTATTCTGTAGAGGGACACAGATGTTTCATATATGCCCCTGTATTGTGTAGAGGGACACTGATGTTTCATGATGCCCCTGTATTCTGTAGAGGGACACTGATGTTTCATGTTGCCCCTGTATTCTGTAGATGGACACTGATGTTTCATATATGCCCCTGTATTGTGTAGAGGGACACTGGTGTTTCATGTTGCCCCTGTATTGTGTAGAGGGACACTGGTGTTTCATGATGCCCCTGTATTCTGTAGAAGGACACTGATGTTTCATATATGCCCCTTTATGTGTAGAGGGACACTGATCTTTCATGATGCCCCTGTATTCTGGAAGGACACTGGTGTTTCATGATGCCCCTGTATTCTGTAGAGGGACACTGGTGTTTCATATATGCCCCTGTATTCTGTAGAAGGACACTGATGTTTCATATATGCCCCTTTATGTGTAGAGGGACACTGATCTTTCATGATGCCCCTGTATTCTGGAAGGACACTGGTGTTTCATGATGCCCCTGTATTCTGTAGAGGGACACTGGTGTTTCATATATGCCCCTGTATTCTGTAGAAGGACACAGATGTTTCATATATGCCCCTGTATTGTGTAGAGGGACACTGGTGTTTCATGTTGCCCCTGTATTGTGTAGAGGGACACTGGTGTTTCATGTTGCCCCTGTATTCTGTAGAGGGACACTGGTGTTTCATGATGCCCCTGTATTGTGTAGAGGGACACTGGTGTTTCATGTTGCCCCTGTATTCTGTAGAGGGACACTGGTGTTTCATGTTGCCCCTGTATTCTGTAGAAGGACACTGATGTTTCATGATGCCCCTGTATTGTGTAGAGGGACACTGGTGTTTCATGTTGCCCCTGTATTCTGTAGAAGGACACTGGTGTTTCATGATGCCCCTGTATTGTGTAGAGGGACACTGGTGTTTCATGTTGCCCCTGTATTGTGTAGAGGGACACTGGTGTTTCATGTTGCCCCTGTATTCTGTAGAGGGACACTGGTGTTTCATGTTGCCCCTGTATTCTGTAGAAGGACACTGATGTTTCATGTTGCCCCTGTATTCTGTAGAGGGACACTGGTGTTTCATGTTGCCCCTGTATTCTGTAGAGGGACACTGGTGTTTCATGTTGCCCCTGTATTGTGTAGAGGGACACTGGTGTTTCATGTTGCCCCTGTATTCTGTAGAGGGACACTGGTGTTTCATGTTGCCCCTGTATTGTGTAGAGGGACACTGGTGTTTCATGTTGCCCCTGTATTCTGTAGAGGGACACTGGTGTTTCATGTTGCCCCTGTATTCTGTAGAAGGACACTGATGTTTCATGATGCCCCTGTTTTCTGTAGATGGACGCTGATGTTTCATATATGCCCCTGTATTCTGTAGAGGGAAAATGATGTTTCATATATGCCCATGTATTCTGTCGAGGGACACTAATGTTTAATAACTGTTTTTTAGTGTAATGCGTTGCAATGGTTACTAAAGATCTATTTCCATGTTAATCATGTGCACACTAAGAATTATTCGTCTGAAAATACGAAGTATATTTACCTAATACTTGGTTTCGAATCAACGTAGTCAGCCATGAAGGAAGGATACTACCTGATGCAGAATTTCTGCTTTGCACACGATTTTCACGCAAAAATGCAATTTCCCCCTCTGTTCATATTTAGCGCATGTCATATGTTATGTTGAAGGATTCTTGCAGTTCAAACGTTTTTTGTACAACGAGTTCATTTGTACAAACCTACACATAGATGCGTTGCATGACCTATCCATGATTTCTACTCTCATCATTAAATTTGCTGTTATAAAACTAAAAACGCCACACCATCCTATTTTACATTTATAGGTCATGGAGGTAGTCTGTATCACTATGGTCATGCGTAAAGCTACAACCAATGCCAGCAATGTGCCGAGCATCTCGCTATCTCATTTTGATAATACAAACTCGAGGACTACTTGTAGTCAAATATTGACGAGAGTGGTTGGCAAAAATATCTTCGACATTCCGAGTTCGTATCAGTGGGCCTGATGCTCCTTGCTGTGCCGACATTTAGTAACGTGTTGTATCTAAAAGCCACACAGGGAATGTAGATGGAACAGGAATCTATATCATACATTCTTACGGGTTTACTTGCTTATGGTGTAAAAGATCCGCACGCCCCGGTGTCTGTAATAGTGGATGGGCGGTTCTGATATGATAATCAAACAAACAGATATGATAGCGAGAGAACCTCCACTCGTCAACACGTGGTCGAACACTTAGTAAACGAATTTGAGAATTTGTCACGTTCATTTCGTTCGGGACCCCTTTGAAGGACATTAATCCATAATCTAGAATCTGCATGGTCAACATTAGTCAATGTTTGTCATAATAAATCATTCTATTTTGTAATGGAAAACGGAAACCTGAAAAGAACGTTTCAACGCGCACAACGCGCATGGTGTGTAGTGTGATGTGGGTGTGAAAATGGTTTGTGTGCAATTGGTCGTATTCAAAATGAATGTGTAATTATGTGTGTTTCTAGTTTGCCTGTGGTGATGCATGTGTCTAGTGTGTCGTATTTCAAATGTACGTACAAAATGTTACCCTAGTGTGTCGCGTTTTGTATGAATGTATTGTACAAAATGTTACCCCAGTGTGTCGTGTGTTGTATGGATGTATTGTACAAAATGTTACCCCAGTGTATCGTGTGTTGTATGAATGTATTGTACAAAATGTTACCCTAGTGTGTCGTGTTTTGTATGAATGTATCGTACATTATATAATTGTATTAGGAAAACTATTTACCAAATGTTTATATATGCATTTTCATGCTGTACAGAAGGTAAACATGAACCAGTACTGTTTCACATAGGAACTCACCTGAACAACTCACCCACCGAGTCTGATTGCATTTCTTTTCAAAATATATTTACTGTCTGACATTACCTTACCAAAATAAATTTAAAACACAAAATTATTAGATGATGATTTTAATTCATTTATAACATATCAAAAACAAGATCAATAACATTTTATATTTTTAAATTATTTTGGAACCAGAGACCGCTCCCAGTCTAGTATAACCCTAGTCTCCGTACTTGTTATTTGTGTGGCGATATATCTCATCAGATGAGTCATGAATACCAAGCTGGCGACTAAGCCAGGGTTACCCCAAAAACCAATATCAAACACATATCAAACCAGCTGGACTGGCTAGATTTAAGGTGTTTAACTTGTGTGAAGGCTATCATTCGCGGACATGATAGGTCCCAGTTACACAAGCGTTAGAGAAGATTTTCTGTTAATATTGTGGACTTTCGCGGCGCCTGGAAATTGAAAATGGATTTACACACGTAGATACGATTTCCATTGACCCCTGAGTTGTCGCCACATCAGTCCGATAAAGCAACCACCTGTTATTAAAAGATTGTTCATGTTATTCCCTGAGAGAGAGGGTTATACTGATTTGCCTATCAAGCCATGTTCACGTTTAACCGTGGGAATATACATTTGAAGGACATATTTACCATTAGGGCTTTTGTGACACATTTAAATTTCAGGCTTTGTAAACGTTTTTAACTGGTATTTATGCTCAATAATTGTTCCTACATTGGCTGATTAAAATCACAAATTTTATTTATTTTTGTTTAAGGTGATCAATATCGATTTTTGTGATAATGTTAAATTTGCATCAGTATTTTATCAAAACATAATGTCCCAGTAAATGCTTCAAAAAAATCTTTTTCAGCGTGTTGAAAAAGGGAGAGATTATCTGTCTAAAGATATAAATTGTTGCAAGATGTTTATAATATTTTGTATTTAGGCTCAGAGTTTATTTTGTTTTTAAAAATAGAGGTTTAAAGCTGAAAAATTACCTGATTTCCATACATAGTCCCAGGCCCTACTAGAATATATCCAAAGGTTGACCCCTAACAGTATACTAGTTACTACAAACATATGAGAGGCATATTAGCTTTGGCTGCATCATGTGTGTGTACAACATTCTACCATCTGTTCCTCGTGCGGCGGCTGAATATATCAGAAATATAATTAATCACCATATCTCAGCCCTCGTCACTGGATGATGATTTACCGTGTTCAATATCCTGTATGAAATCGGTAGTCTACCACTTCTAATCTCCACCCTTCATTTTGTCAAGAATTTGACAGCGATATGTTGTCCTTTCTATGTAACGAGTTATCACGCACCGCGGCGGCCATTTGCAAAGATGGCGGACTAAATGGCGTTATCTTTCTGTTGTCTGACGTGAATGAAAACCAAACATAGATCACTTTCGGCTCTCTAAAGCGACTGTCGCACTTTATCTCCACCATTGTCCCAAGACAGAAACCAGTCCGTGTTATACTTAGAGGCCATGTGTGTATATTGACTAGCGTTATCGAATGATAACGAAAGACAGTGCAGTCAATGTCAGAACTGGGTCTGGCTATTTTATGCGAAATTTAGTCTTCCCTATTGCATAAATCGTTCAGATAACTCAGTCCACCCGAAACAGTGTTACCGCACAGCGAGATTGACTTGATTTACGGAGTGGACGTAACCCAAGGTTATTGAGATGTCAGTTTTAGTGTAATATACACATTGCACTGTTTACAACGTTTGTGTATCATGTCATTGTCAAATGATATAAACTTTTGTGTCCATTTACATCAATTTGGCATGTGTTATATGTTACCATAATGACATGTCAGTGATCCTTTCTGAAGGCGGAACGTTTATTTATAAAATGTTGTTTCTATATGATCTTATGACCACGTAATTTATCTATGACTGAAATGTCTGGTTGGGGAAATCGAGCGATTCAAAATCCTACTTTTATGCATAAGACACGCAGTTGACAAAAAAGCAACACCAGCGTTGAAAGAAAACAACATTTATTGACACATGTTGGAATATGGATATAAAGGCCATTTTGTGGGTCTTGTTTTTGTAATAAAAAGTCGAATTTTCAATATGTTGAAGTTTACGATTCGTTATACTAAAGTTAAATATGTGGTGATCTTTCAAGGGTATTTGTAGGGGCGGTCGGGTAGCCTAGTGGTTAAAGCGTTCGCTCTTCACGCCGAAGACCCGGGTTCGATTCCCGACATAGCTACAATGTGTGAAGACTATTTCGGGTGTCCCCCGCCGTGATATTGCTGGAATATTGCTAAAAGTGGCGTAAAACAATACTCACTCACTCAAGAGTATTTGATACAAATATATCGTACATTAGTTTTCTCTTGAAAATGTTCCTTCTTATTTTTAACTTCTATTTAGCGTCTTGAATTTCGACATGTTATCTTGACAATTCAAAATTGTATGTTGGCAATTCAACGAATTATCTTGTATAAAATATATTTTTTGCCAATTTATATATTTTGAATAAACATGTATTCGATGTACACATATTCTCAGAGTTATTGGAAAGTATATGATCTGGTGAACATAATTCCAGAACATTTTAAACTAGCACAAGCAAGTGGGTGTTTTGTTCAGTTTCGAAGCCTCGTATATCATCAACATTACGCACAGGTGTCTGATCGCCAGTCGGGTACACATCAACAAGCACCGCTCACAGTACATCTACATGTGAAATACACATTTTGTAAACTGTATCATGTATTGAATTTCTGACGAAACACATTTGTTTTTTGTTTACGACGTGCCATACACGTGTTGAAATAAACAAACCGGAATTGATTATCTAATAATACACTTAGTAACAATTCCATGACAGGACTTACTAGATTAACCTTTAGATTTCTTACTTCTACCAACATTACAAGGTGCATCACGTTATCAAATTGAGGTGAATGTCATGAAGATCTTTAAAAGACACATGGAAGTGTAGAATATATGGAAATGTAGAAAGGATAGCGTTTCATTTCTTCTTGGTGAAAATGCTTGTTTTTAACCGTGTTCCCTTACTTTATTCCTCCAGTATATACTGGTAAGCAATCATTAACCAGCTGTGTAGATAGGTGCAGCGATGTTTCAAGAATAGCTTTAATCTGAAGGACGCTTTAACATTTGGAGTTTGTAGATAACGCTTTTGGGAGGGTGGTGAGGGTGGTGTTGACGGATAAAACGATGGGAAGGGGATAGGGGAGTGGGGTTATAACGGTGAGTTTAACTTTGAGAGGTGGGTTTATTAATGATGGTGGTTCTTCAACTATATGAGACCGGCTGACGGATGATGGGGTTCCGGGTGAATGATTAACTATGGGAGGTTAGCTGATGGATGATGGGGTTCCGGGTGGATGATGAACTATGAGAGGTGGGCTGATGGATGATGGTGTTCCGGGTGGTTGATGAAGTATGAGAGGTTAGCTGATGAATGAAGGGTTCCGGGTGGATTATGAACTATGAGATAGATGATGGGGTTTAGGGTGGATGATGAACTATGAGAGGTTGGCTGATGGATGATGGGTTTCCGGTTGGATGATGAACTATGAGAGGTGGGCTGATGGATGATGGGGTACCGGGTGGATGATGAACTATGAGAGGTGGGCTGATGGATGATTGGGTTCCGGGTGGATGATGAACTATGAGAGGTGGGCTGATGGTTGAATCGGTTCCGGATGGATGATAAATGATGAAAGGGGTGGGCTGATGGATGATTGGGTTCCGGGTGGATGATGAACTATGAGAGGTGGGCTAATGTATGAAGGGGTTCCGGGTGGATGATGAACTATAAGAGGTAAGCTGATGAATGAATGGGTTCCGGATGGATGATAAATGATGAGAGGGGTGGGCTGATGGATGATGGGGTTCCGGATGGATGATGAACTATGAGAGGTGGACTGATGGATGATGGGGTTCCGGGTGGATAATGAACGATGAGAGGGGTGGACTGATGGATGAAGGGGTTCCGGGTCGATGATGAACTATGAGAGGGGTGGACTGATGGATGATGGGGTTCCGGGTGGATGATGAACTATGAGAGGGGTGGACTGATGGATGATTGGGTTCCGGGTGGATGATGAACTATGAGAGGGGTGGACTGATGGATGACGGGGTTCGGGGTGGATGATGAACTATGAGAGGGGTGGACTGATGGATGAAGGGGTTCCGGGTGAATGATGAACTATGAGAGGTGTGGACTGATGGATGAAGGGGTTCCGGGTGGATGGTGAACTATGAGAGGGGTGGACTGATAAATGAAGGGGTTCCGAGTGGATGATGAACTATGAGAGGGTGGGCTGATGGATGAAGGTGTTCCAGATGAATGATGAACTATGAGAGGGATGGACTGATGGATGATTGGGTTCCGGGTGGATGATGAACTATGAGAGGGGTGGACTGATGGATGAAGGGGTTCCAGGTGGATGATGAACTATGAGAGGGGGGCTGATGGATGAAGGGGTTCCGGGTGGATGATGAACTATGAGAGGTGGGCTGATGGATGATGGGGTTCGGGATGGATGATGAACTATGAGAGGTGGGCTGATTGATGAAGGGGTTCCGGGTGGATGATGAACTATG